>NW_024043372.1:10140468-10375468 GCF_014851395.1 Micropterus salmoides
TCTGAGGCTGAGCCCTCATTCAGGGAATGTTGTGGTTTATATTCTTGTTTTATAACTGCATGGTAAAATGATCCAAGCAGAAGAGAATGAGGAGACAGTTTGGCTGTAGTGAGTGTAAAGACAGTGACGAGATCAATGACAGTTAACTGTTTGATCAGAAGCGGTATAATTTACAACTTTGTGGAAAACTCTACCACACTACGCCCTGTCCCGCGGCTTATTTTCTCTGGTGTTGTGATAATGTCCTCATTGATGACCTTTGACCTCTCCCCAGTCGATGCTGTGATTGTTTTTGGTCTTTTGTTGTATCCACACTGTTTATCTGTTCCCTACAGATGTCACAATACATGTCTCACCAATATCCAGCGACTACTGATTATCACTAGCAATAATTTTGATGTAGACTAATTTATTCCCATGCATGCTGCCAGAGCAATCTCAGTCAGCAGGCTCTCCCCTCCGTATCAGTTCAGTATCTTCCTCGCCAATCTTCCGATGTGGGCTAGTACCGCTCTACTTCTAAGCCGCAGCCGCCCCAATTATAATAAGTAAAAAAAAATGTCAACCCTTTGCTTGTGTCTTCAAAGCCTAATACTGTCCTCATGAGTTTTAAGAGAATTTAGGCCCATTTAACAAAAGCAAAGGCCTTTTTAAAATGTTTAAACATTTTCCAGCGTGTAAAAACATCTACTCTGTCTGCTGTGTTAATGTACATCAGATTTCCTAATAATAACAACATGGAGGATGTAATGTCAGTGTGAGTCATTCTGCTGCTTGGTTTTGTTTAGTTTCACCAAATGTAATCCTGACAAGTGCACTGTGCGCTCTGCCAACACACCCTTCATGTGCTCACTGAGGTGGATTATTTTTGGAAAACCGTTTACATGTGTAAAGACGTGCATGCATTTCTATGTGTTTAGGTGTTTTTCAAAAGGTTTCTATCCACACCAAAACAGAAACTAATCTCTTCCTTGACTTTTCCACTTTTTATATCATAATATGTAAGGATAATCCAATGAAAATGAACAAGTCATAAACATGCATTTCCCTCTATACATGAGAACAGCATGAAACAGAATGCTTGTAGGGTTTGTTGTATATCAAAATGTCAAATGACACAATTAATTTCAGCATGAATTAAAATCCTGTGAAGAAGGAAATACAATAAAAGATCCAGGCACACCAGGTCTAGGATTACAGACAGCTGAGAGGACTGCTCTCTCTCTCTCTCTCTCTCTCTCGCACACATACACGCCAGTTGTTTCCGCTTGGTCTTTTTAGTAACTTTCTGCACACACACTAACACACACTGGCTTATTGTATCTCACACACACACACGTAAGCTGAGTGGCTGGCAACATGGTGGCTGCAGCTTAATTTCATCTGGAGTCAATAATAAATAGATAAGATGGACAAAGAACAGACACACTGTCTCGCACACACAAACACACAGAAACTCTGGTTATCTTATGGCCACATAGATGCTCCGTCTATATATATAGCTGAAACTGAAGTCCTGACATCACTTCCTTTGAGCTTCTGTAACTCAATAAAATCTCTCATTGAGGCTTTATCTGTGGTTTTTAAAGAAAAATGAAACTGGTCTGTGGCACAAGCCTAATTCCGTCTGTATTGTGTGTCCACTTCACTGATAAATCAGAGATTTTATCAAATAGAAATTCTCTCTGAAGTCAATCAGCACTCTCCTTCTTTGTGTCTCAGTATCTTCTGTTTTCTTTCTTTATCTGTCTTTTCTCAGGTGTCTGGTCAGGGAATGTTCAAACTTAATTGTTGTTAAAAAGGTGGTATTATGCTTTTGGCTTTTTCCCTCTCCTTTTATACAGTTTTTCCCGCAGAATAACAGTGTCACTGACGCCAAGACGCAGCATAAAAGAACATAAAGGACAAGTTTCCAACAAATAAAAGGCATCAAGTATAAATGGCACAAGTCCCTGTGTTGAATAAGGCAGAATACAACTTTACAAACAGCAACAATGACCAATATTCACCTGCTCCATATCCTTCAGAGTTGAAACAAACTTTCTATAAGAAATAAAGGCAGTCAGTTTCACTGAGTCCTGAAGAGGGTTCCAAGCAGAAGGTCCAGCAAACATGAAGGCTTTCTTACCTTATCTTTCTGTTCAGCCAATCAGAGAGCTTGGGTGATAGAAGGAGGATCACAGAGCTCTGTGTGAATCTGGGAAAGTGGTGACCCTGTAGAGAGAGCAGATCCAACAAGTGTAGGACATCCTTCAAACGTAATCCATAGTGGCCTTGAGTACTTGTTAAAAAGAGATATTTAGATAGGTAGGAGCTAGTCCAAGAAGTGCCTTATAGATAAAGCACAGCCAGTGAGTATACCTTCTTGCATAGAGAGAGGGCCATTTAGCTTTATAGTAAAGGGTACAATGATGTGTCCTATAATTACAGCCGGTGACAAAACGCAATGCACAATGATACACAATATCCAATTTCTGTAGGCATTGGGCAGAAGCGCTCATACACACACACACACACACACACAACAACACATACATATATATATATTATATATAATATTATAAAAAAAATAAAATCAGATCACCATAATCTATGTTGGGAAGAAAAGTGGCCGTCATCAGGTATTTTCTAGATCTGTAGAGAAAGCCAAGCTTTATCTTGAGCTTAGAAACCAGGTTGCTGATATGAGTTCTGAAACACAGTTTACAATCAATGATTATACCTAAATGTTTATAACTGTTAGGCAAGCATGCTGGAGGCTAGCCAGCAAGAAAACAGGCTAAAGTCTCACGGTCCCAAACCTAATCAAGAGGGTGTGCAGGCTTGTTGTTAGCATTCTGGAGGCGAGCAGACTGAAGGCTAAGTGGCAGGGAAGCAGGCTGAGAATCAGGGGTGTTGAGATCTTGTCTTTTACACATTCTGGTACTCCTTTTGTGCTACCCGTCTTTGCTCACTACTAGGGGCCCTCCTCCTAACTCCCAACCCCACCTCGGTGGCACAGAGGATGTAAGACAAATCTTACAGTTTGTCTCCAAAACATTAATTTGCTGAGTCCATGACTGGCCAGATTGTTCTGTCATGGCTGATGCAAGCAGGGTAACAGGAATACAGAAGTAGGGCGTAAATGGAGACCCCTGAGGCAGAGCTGATACAATTCAGTAATTTATTTACACAATATGAGGAACACAGGCTTACAGGATGGGGAGGCAGGCAAGGGTCAAAACCAGAGAAGGCAGTTTGATCAGGCAAATGGATCCGACAAGGAGCAGGCAAGAATCAAAAGTCCAATAAACAGGTTTTATTGGCTTTAACAGACAGAAAAGGGGAGCCAAGACATGAAGCACACAGAAGCTTAACGTAACTTATCTGATCTGGCAAGGATGAGTGGAAAAGGACTTGTTAAGTTGTACTGCAGAGCTGATGAGAGACGTGGGAACATGTGTGTAAATGGGTGGGGCGGTCAGGTGGACGAATGGAAAATGGCAGTGGTAGGGCCTGGGAAACTGGGACATTTTGATCATGTGTCTGGTCAGATTTGTTTGCTGTAATCAAAACTCCGCCTCTTTCAATCTAAACCAGCCGTGTATTAGAAAGCTAATTCTGTCACTTGGTTCAACAGTTCCACATGTCAGTTGGCGGGTGTAAATATTTAATAATCAATAACCTCAATGTAAGAACTAGTTTGTGGGGTGCAACCAGTTTGGATTTAATGATGGGTAAATCACTTTGTAAACTGCGTGGCGGAGGGCTGCGAAGGAGTCAGCTGATGAATGTTGACCCATTCAGTCAGACACCGTTATTATCAGATCAGACCTGCAGTGTGTCAGATCAGAGCTGGTTTTCATGCAGAGACAGCAGCTTGTTTGTAGCTGTGATAGCAGTCAACAATGTGGAAAATTTGTATCATCATCATCATTATCTAGCTGTACCTGCACTGTCTGACTCTGTCTTGGCCTCACCTTAACTTTCCACTGCTTTCATGTGTCACTACTCTCTTACAGCTCATTCGGAAGATAAAGAGCATTTGTTTCTTTGTTTCAAGCCTTGATGAGCAAGTTGAATGAGTGTGTTGTGGTTACACTTATATTATAAGTATTTGGTGAAGAAAATGATGACTGTGGCTATGCCGGAAATGTCCGAATCTGTGTGACAGTAATGCAGCTCGATAACATCACCATCGACTTCAGTCCCGTCCACAAGGAAGGGCTGATTGGCTGCAGCAGACCTCTGAGTCACCCAACAGGATTACAAACTGTCAATTCAGATTTTTGGACCCAGGTTGACCCTGAGACGAAACCATGAAAACAGGATGCAGTGTCTTAAGTATGAGAAGATCAGCTGTCAGAACTCGTCTGTATCCAACACTCGTCTCTACTGATCATTTTCCTTCCCTCCCTCTCAAACACACATTTACTTCTCTCCTCAAAATAGATATCTAATGCTACATGTGAAGCTAAGTGAACAGTGTTGCAGAGCTAGTGGAGCGTTTGTGTGTGTGTGTGTGTGTGTGTGTGTGTGTGTGTACAAATTAGTCTGCGTTAATCAAACAAACGCTCGTTAAAGCATAACCGCCACATACACACTGAGTCACATGACAGGCAAGAAAAGGTGAGCATGTGTGTTTCAGTAGGTGTGTCATTAAGTTTTAAAGATCACCTTTGGACTGAAGTGAGGGTGGTGTGCTTAACAAGCAATAATGGTGTGTGTGTGTGTGTGTGTGTGTGTGTGTGTATTATGTATGTGTGTCTAGTTTCTTTTCTTTCATAATTCTCCCAACACATTTTCTACTTCTTCAACAGCTCACAGTAGAATAGGGATGTGCTGGTAACAAATAATTTTACTGTGACTAAACATATCACCGTCAATGTTTTAACCACAATGATCATAAAACTTTCCACTTAGCACTAAGATACAGTGAAATAAATTGACACCATCATGACCTTGACCATTTTTTTGGTTTTTGATCCAATTCACCAGTCTATAAGATTTCCCGCAGTGCAAGAACTGTGTAGCAAGTTTTTTTCTGCTAGGTATTAATGGTTAAAACGTTAGAACATAATAGCAACGGACCGCAGCACAGTTATATTGGGCTCTTACAAGCCACTAGTACCAGTCACCCGTCTGCACACCATCTCCGCATTCCTACTAACAAGTACTGCAGCCAGGGTTAAAGCTGACCATTGAGGAATGATGTCATCTTATGTAATGTCACTCATGTAAAATGCATTCCCTCTCTCACTTAATGTTACAACTCAGCACTCACAAACAAGCTGCGCTTCGGTAGGTTGACCAGCTACAATTAGCATGGCAAGACATAGTAGGTACAGCCAGAGAGACTAGGAGCCTGGTTGGGAGGTCCTGCAGTGGCTGCTTTGTATGACTGGTAAAATGTCGCTTTGTCGTTGTTAATCGAAATAAAACTGCTAATGAAGGCAGGAGCACTGTGCTGTAATCACGGTGCCTCTGAAAACACATATAGTAACCGTTATTGAAATTCTCATAATGTTTCATCAAAGTCTACAACCTGTTCTCATACTTAAACTACAAAATAGGTGGGTTGTCACTGACTACCAAAGTGACGCATATGACGTATGGAAAGTACCAGCCCAGCGACAGGCATAGCGGTCCTTAAGGATGTACGTACGTCACCTACATAATGTTATTTAACTTAAAACTTAAAATAAGTCAAAGATGACTTGGTTTCACAGGACTCAAACTATGTTCTCCGAGGTCAAAGTCCTACCTTTGTTTGACCCATCTATCCACCCCAACTACCTCTGTACATGGATTTCTCTGTCTTGACACTATGTCACTTGACTTCCTATAGGTCACGGACATTTTTTTGCCACTATTTTTGCCTGACTTTTTATGACTTACTAGAGGAAAGCTGATTCAGAGTTCAGACAACACAAAAACCTTCTCTTTACAAGTACTTGAAAGGTCAAGTGTTTATGTAATCAGCACTGTTATGCAAGTATGTTTTCACCCTGAGTTTATATATTGACATTTGGAAGATACAATGGTTATTCTCAGAGACTGGAAACTCCATGTTTAATTATTTACTCCACTATTACTATTTCCATTAATGATAGGAACACGTTAACTGATTCTGTTGCTTTAATGTGAATCATTTATGTAGAATAATGTACCTATTTGGTCTCTAATGAAATACATTTTCCCCTATTAGTGCCTATATAATTAAGTTATGCCATCATCTATGTAATTAACACGTTCCATCACAATGACATCACCAACTATTTGTGTAATAATGTACAACAAACATGAATGCGTTGAGGTCTTTGGCCAGTTTATTTCACGTTCTTTTTCTGTTGCCTTATTGTTATAATGACTTGACTTCTGGTCAATGAACAAACAGGATAATTACTGAACCCAGAGAGGGCATTTGTCCTAGTCTATTCAAGATACACACACACACACACACACACACACACACACACACACACACACACACACACACACACACACTGAGCTCTATGTGAAACCTGATATGAGGAAGGTTAAAACATCTAAAAGACAGTTAATAACAGGGGAGGGTAGAGGTTACCGTTGGAGGGACTACGCCATGTCCTAACTGAACGCGAGTGTCCGTTCAGACTCTGTCTACACTGAATCTGTTCAATATGCACTTCTGTCAGGTCATGTAAACAAAGCAAGTACCTATCAGCTGTGTGCTCGTGATCAGACTGGAGAAGTGACCACTCAAGTAAAAGATGAGTGAGTACATGCTATCTTCCTGCATTTGTAATTTTCAAACAGAAAACACGCATATTGTGACATTTAGATGTTTCTTTATTGGAAATAATATGTAATATGGCTAACAGCAAGTCTATTATGTATCTATTTATTATGTGGATGTTAAGTATTTTCTGGTTTCTGACCATAAACTTCCAGCTCCTCCTCCCAGAGCTAAAGAATTTTAGCAGCGTTTTCAGTCTCTGTTTCCACCTCAGCATGCCTTCTCTCCTACGTCAAACCAAACATTAACAGGAAACAACACTAAATAAAGGTGATGAACAAGATGATAACTGCTGTAGTCTGATGGTGTCCAAAAACTGCCTCAATCAAAAGTGATCTTAATAATCTGTCTAATTTACCTGATTTTCTATGTTCCTTAGATGTGGAGGAAACATGAATGTGCTAATGCGACTTTTAGTGCATGAATTTATATCTTGTTTATTGAATGTATTTAATGAATAGTTAATGAGCCCTGACTTACACTACTTCTGATTTACTGATTTAGTTCTGGGGGAGCATTTCCTGAGGGACCTTCAAAGAACCCTCTAACATGCTCTGAGGTACTAATCGGTACAGTGGAACAAACCAACAGAACACCGCAGTGTGTGGTGGTCCCGGATGTTTTGGTGTAAATTAAGCTTCTCAAAAATGCAATCCATCCATGTTACGTATTCAATCTTTTCAACTTTACATGCTCTCCAAATGTCTCTGTGCAGGTTAGAGAACCACTAACTTAGGCAATTGCCTGTGCCACCTAAACAATCCACAAGAAATGTTAGGAGAACCCTGACTCCAGCACCAGCAGCAGTACTTATCTAACAGTCTGGGATGCTCTCTGTGTGTGTGTGTGTGTGTGTGTGTGTGTGTGTGTGTGTGTGTGTGTGTGTGTGTGTGTGTGTGTGTGTGTGTGTGTGTGTGTGTGTGAGACAGAACACTAAACAGTGAAAAATTGAGGACAGTCTTTGATGTGCACTTACATAATCTGTGATGATGGGTTGGAATGCCACACTTTGGCCACACACACACACACACACACACACACACACTGACCCAGTGGAGTTTGTCTATCGTCCTCTGCTTGTTGTTGATTGGCTCTCAGAGCTGCAGTGTATTCAGTCCTCAACTCTTGTTCTTCATCAGCTGGACAAAATAATACAGTTTCCTTCCCTTATTGCTTGGTATCTTATCTTTTTTCTGATTTGTAATCACTGTAATTGAATGTGTTATCCAGTACTGTTTTATTATAGCATCTACTAATAAAATCAAAGGCTTCCTGTCTTCAGCCTGTTTGTTTAACTCACTGTATAGCTGTGTAGATTTACTCAGATGTAGATGTGATGCTGAACTGTCATGCAGAAGTAATTTTAGTACATGAGATCATGAATGGTTTTATTTAAGCAATTTCTCATTTTTATTTGACATTATTTTACACCTTTGATCAGAGTGTTAATGGCAGACACTGATGTACTGATTTACTGTCTGGTGATGCACTCTAATGTTGTGAAGTATGAAATGTGACTTATCCCTAAATGAGAGAAGAGAAAAAATTTATACTGTCTCAGAGGAGCTGCGTAAACCGATAATCATTTTATCATAATGACCTCTGTGATTCAGTGGACTCCTTTAATAATCTGAGATGAGGAACTCTCCTCTAATTGGTCCAATTAGTCTCTCTGCTATTAATTAGTAATATTCAAGCAGTCCTGAACTGATCTGTCTGCGATGCTGTTTGACGCCTGTTTCCTGTCTGGATCTGGTTTATTAAAATCCTGTTTTCCTCTTTCTGTTTCCTCTGCAGCAACAAGCCAGCAGAACATGTTCACTCCCTTGTTTCACAAGAGGAGCATGCACGTCCGGGTCAGGAGTTAACCTCTGAGCTCATCTCCTCCACCTGCCTCCTTTAAGAACTACACTACCCGCAATTTCTGTGAACTGACTACTCGGTCTGACATTTAGATCAGTTTAACAAAGAGACACTCAGAGGAACAAAAACTACAATAACAACACTGCTGTGAAGAGGACCAACATGGCCAACAACACGGCAGACCACCCTCCGGGGAATTCGGTTGCAGAGGGCAACCATGACGGGGACTTTGGGGTGACCGTGGCAGAACTGAGAAACCTGATGGAACTGCGGAGCTCTGAGGCCGTCAACAAGATACAGGACACGTATGGAGACGTGCAGGGCCTGTGCCGCCGGCTGAAAACATCACCTATAGAAGGTAAGACACGCCCAACACACTTAACAAGACTGAAATGACTGGTTTAAAAAAGAGTACAGGCTGCATAACGAAATGAAATTTGTAGTTCCTTAAAATATGGTAACAAATAAAATAAAACCATATACAGTTATTTATATACATTTATACACACCCCAAACATTCCACAGTGCATTTTTTGAATTTGCATCCGGAGCGAATGCAAACAACGGCAACCAGACGACAATATGAAACTTTCATCTTCACAACAAAGAGTCCGACACCTGGAAGTCCATCCCGACTGCGTTTGTTCACCAAGCATCATCGGTGTAAAGCACAGAGTCCACAGAGTCCACTTCCTCTCATCTTGCCGGAGTCTTGCACTGACAACTCGGAACATGGCCGAGCGCTTGATCCAGGATGTTGAGGGAGCAGGTCTGTGTAACGATGTGGGCACAACGGTCTCTGAATTCCGTTGTTTGGTCAACATGAGTCCCATTTTTTCAAACTGGATCTTTAGGAGCAGAATTAAGTCCAAGCTGGGCCAGCATGGATCCTCTCCTGGCTCTCTTTCCTCTCTTCTGAGCGATCACTGCACTAGTCCGGTTGTTTGGGCCGGGTGGATCATGATTGACAAATGTTCCGTGGCCTGCTATGGGTCCGCGCCCCAGGGGTTGGGAATTGCTATTTTAGATGGTACTAAAAGCAACTGTTTGAATCATCAGTCAGCGAGACTGCAATTTGAATCTCATTCAGTCAAATCACTGGCAAGGTTCATTTACCAACCAACTGCCCCAGGGGCCCCCAACAGCCCTAAGTTCATTGTGTGTCAGATTCATTAAATGTAAATTTGTTCGACAATTCGCACTGCTAATGTTTCAACACATACAGGACTAGGCACTATTACCTGGCTCGCTTTCCCTGGCGAGACTCATGCCAAAACCCTGGTCCCTCTCACTTCAACTCAAACACTTCGCGGCCCTGGGCAGAGGAACAGTGGGGCGATCCAGAGGAACAGAAATTTTTTTTGTTAGTCTCATGTACTACTGTCAGGATATAGTGACAGTTTTAGAAAATATGACAAGTTATTTTTAAAAGAATTCCCTACTGCAACTTTAACCAGGGCCCTCTAATAGGTAAATTTTTTTTCGCTGCGTCATTGTACTAAGAGCAGCATAAGATAATGTCATGGTAGTCTCCAAACCTTTACAAACCAAGTCTCAAAATGGCCCCTACACACCCTAGCACTCTCAGCTGTAATGCTCTATGTGAAGCTAATTTTAGGTTTAAGCTGCATTGATGAAAATGCGTGAGTAACAATGCTGATTGTTTAAAATAAGCAAAAAATATGTATTTAGAAAACAAAAAGGAATCAAATTGGCGAATCGGAGTAGATTTGGGCACAGTCCTAACACATACACATCAGGAGGTGACAGTGTGTGAACCATTAAACAGCGATGATTCAAACAGACAGACATTTCTGGTAAAACATGGACACACTCCTTATTTTGTGGTGATAGATGATCAGTTTGGATTTCAGTCAGAGCTTTGTGTGAGGCCAGAAAATGGCCGACATGCTGCTGTTGTTTTTCTCTCCCTTTCTCATCTTTTGATCCGTGTGTGTGTGTGTGTGTGTGTGTGTGTGTGTGTGTGTGTGTTTGCAGCCATCGTTCCATTCCAGGATTGAAATTAGTTCCAGCCCGTTCCCCTAATGGCTCCATAGATCATTGCTCTGTTCCATTTAGTAATCAGAGGACAGCTGTAGTCGCGTCGTCCACGCAAGAAATTACTCACTTTAATGAAGAAACTGTAATTATATTTTCACTGCATAGAGGGCGGGAGGGAAAAGGGGGGCTGAGGTTGGGGGTCTAAAATTTAAGTGTGTCTGTCCTTTCTCATCAGTATCATGTCCTTCATCAGCATAGGTGTCTGTGTTTGCTGACGTTTTTTTGGTACTTCAGTGATTCAGTATTTCACTTCCATAAAGCTCCAAAACCACTGGATCCTACATTTACCATAATGCAACCGGGTACTGGCTTTTATTACACCTCTCCTGCATAGTAAACTGCTACTTCTGTAGTTTGTAAGGCAGGCTTTCTGTTTTGTAGTCTCAAAACCCAAGCTGAAATGACCATCAGCTGACATCAATTTGACATCATCTGGGTTATTTTTTCCTTCAGGTCCAAAGAATACTTTACACAAATGGCTGAGTAGAACCAGAGGTGATTTAAGAGGAGACGCGCTACTTTAAGAATCCTGAATACAAACTCAATTGGGAAAGCCCGTAACCCCAAAGATGGCAGTTAACTTGCCCCTTCCACTGGAAAGCCAATGCTTTTAACAGCTGAGCCAGGAAACATATTAAGCCAATTGTGTGGTTCCACTGACGGAAGGGTCTTCTGCGCATGCGTCACTACTACCACTCGGGTGTAGTAGAAGTATAACCAATGGGGGAAAACGATTTTGGTCATCAGACTTTTCCAGCGTTTTTTATCAGACTTTGCTGGTGATTCTATATATGCAGTTTTTATGTCCAGGTGACCATTGAAAGTGCAGCTATGGCTCTCTCCCAATTCATTTAAATAGGGGCCCCGGGGTCTCATTTATAAAACTGTGCGTAGAAACCTCACTAAAAGTGTACGTACACCCAATAGCCAAAAATGGCGTACGCCAAAAAATATTCAGACTTATAAAACCGTGCGTAGGCACATCTGTAAGCAAGTTCCCTTTATAAATGACAACTTGAAATGTGGGGCATGTGAGGGAGCTCCATGTCCGACCCTTCAAAAGCCCTATAAATGGTCATTCAAAACACCCTTCATTAATATTAATATGTACTGACTGCATGAAGAAAAGGAGGCAAATTCTGACCAAAAGCTACAAAATGAAACTTTCATCAGTGTGACACTGATGTTCCTTTTGGTGAAGCTGAAGCATGTTGTTTGGTGGGTAAAAAACACACTTTCACGCAATGCTTGTGCCCCGGAGGAAAGGGGGCACCAGAGCTCCACCCCTTTATAACCGATCTGCAGGCAGGAACGGGCATCCCTCCTGAGTAGTGACGTCACTGGCTGGAAGGGGACACACGCAAGACGGGATGACCCAGGTACTAATTTGGATTCCCGTGTTTCAAAAGAGATTAAACCAAATGCATCCCACCTGTGTTTAAACATGTATTTAGGCTACATAAACAGTCCACTCACTTACCGAGGCTGCCGATAGTTAAAAGAAACATGACTTGTTTTATGTGACACACACTGAAAGATTTCTTTAAATGTAAATTTCTTTCCATAATGCGTTTTTACAAGCAGCGCATGACATCCACACGCTGGCGTACAGCGTTTGGCTCAATAAGGCAACGAACATGTGATAACCATAGGCTACATGAAACTGTGCACTCCTATTTGCTCAACTGACGCATTGAAAACGGCATCAATTTAAATGTAATTTGTCCTTCTGTTCACCTTATTTATAAGAATAAATTGCACTGCATGCAAATATTAATTATATGATTCCCAATTAAACTGTACAACATATCTGAGGCGTTCTTTTGTAGAAACAGATATCTCCGTTAGTGTTTATTATCCTAAATCTGGTTCTTTGCGCTGTTCTTTGCGTGTGCTCTGTAAATGATCTTAAATTAGGGTTTTTTTTGCCCACTTCAAGGAAAATCAATCACACGGGTGTTTGTTTTTGGTGTTTGTTTGTTTGTAATATTTCGATTTACTTTACACAATAGTAAGCGTATTCATTTCAGACCGTTTCATCCTTCTGCCATGTGAGTCTCCATTTCTCATTTCTGTAGTTTATGTGCATACGCATGGTTCAGTTTACTTACAGAATCGTACATTTTCCCGTCAAGTTTGTTTTTTATAGATCAAAAGCTTTGCTTGGGAAGTGGTGTACGCACATTTCCAGGCCTGTTTTGAACGGACACACCGTTTATAAATGAGACCCCTGGTCTTGTTTGTCCGAAAGAACCGCCAGGAGGCGTTACCAAGATGGTTGCCGAGTGGCGGGACTTGCATATAAGGACTTTGGGAGAACTAACCATGGCTAGTAAACTGACTTTGACATGTAAAATCTGTATTAATGATTCTGTGTCATGATGTACGGTTGTTCTAGTGTAGGAATTTATTTTATTTTAGTTTATTGTTGGATTTCATCGGTTACGGCCAATATTATCCGATAGTTTTAGCTTTTCACAGACATATGAGCATTGGTTGATATTGTAGTTCTGATTTCACAGAACAATCCCAACCCAAGATCCACTTATTAGTTTTTGTTTTTTTAGAGCTTTCAACTATATTGCATGATCTTCATCAGTGGGACTCAGAAGTTATCATGATCTCATACATAGCACTTCTTAAAGGTAAAATGGCTATTGCCTACAGGCCCCAGAGTTCTGTTAGAAATAACACACATGTCGACCACTGGGAGGAGTCAGAAATGCAACAGAGGAAGAAGAAAAGGTGTATCTGTTTACAGTGCAACCAAACAAACAGTGGGTTGAGATGATTCATCTCCTCACTTTTGTTTTGATAAAAAAAAGGAAGTCAATAATTGTCCACTGGCCTTTAATTGGCCTTATTTCATGCTGTGCACAGCACAGTTAAATGAGTTGTTTACCTTCAGTATGTGTTGTGTGTGAGGTTTGCTGGTACTGAAAATGTCGACCATGAATAGCATCCAAATCCTGAAATAATGGAAATCTTAAGGATAATAACGTGTTTGCAAATTTGTCATTTGCATTGTAGAGAACCAGTACAAGTCAGTACTGTGTCTCTGGGACAGAAGGGAAACCTGCATGAGACCTGAGTTTCGCACAGCGGTTATCTGTTTCTCACCTTAACCTGATTTCCCACAATGATCTGGTTATTTGTGGCCATGAAAACACAGTCAGCGTCTGTCCTGAACTGAAGCTGAGATAGATAATGTTTCTCACATCCTAAACAGAAACCTGTTCTACTGTATGATAGCCAATTACTAAACCGATTGGTTCAGTTAACAGAAACATTATGTTAGCCGTTAGCAACTTCACACAGTTCTATTTAACTGTGTTTCTGTATCAGCTCACTGTTTTGGCTGTAATAATGAGATGCTTCTTCTCTGGCGGCTTTTACTTTCAGTCTGCAGCTGTGCATCCCGCTGGTTAATGTGTATTGATGAATCAGTCTGCTGCCTCTTTGGAGGTCATTGATCGTCCTTCTCATCATTTTACAAAATCTGAGTGTATTTTATTTTGAGAGGACACGCAGCCAGATGAACTTTATTTAAACAGGATGTGGGTTACAAAGAGTTCCACAAAGTGAAATATACAGAACCAAAAATAAACTACTATTTTAGGAAAATGCTAATAAACAGCAGCGTGTTCTGTCACTGCTCAGGTGAGAAGAAGACAGGAGATGATTTCTTTTTGTCTCTGTAGCACTTTTATTCCTTCATGTAAAGGAGTTAGTCTCTTCAGACAAACATCCAGGATTGAAACTAACAAATTAAAACGGATTTTAACAGTCACTGACTGTGTTGATTATCAGATGTTCTGTTTTTTATACATATTGAACAATGTGTGCTGTTTCTCTCTCATGTGCAGATATTTGTCCCTCATATTAGAGCAACGTACAACATGTGATCAGATGAAATGGTTTGGAAACATACTACAAATACTGATAGTTCAGTTAATTGATTCCCAAACCAGAAGTTCTTGTTTTTCATTAGGTTCTTCTGCAGTTTCCAGGTGATACATGAAAAAATTGTTGAGTATCAGCTAATTGCAACAGAAACATGCATATCTAGATATTTCTGTTTATCCCGTGACTGTTAGGCAGAACTCTGGTCGGTTTTAGGGGCATGTTTTTACTATTTGTAGGAACTTAGCTTGTTTGTTATTTCATCGTTTTAATTATACTTCATTCTCCACCTTATTTAAGTGTCACTCACTTATTGAATCTGCCTCCTTCAGTTCTCTTCACACTCACAGACCTAACATACCTCTGCTTTCTCCATCAGTAGTAGGCTACATTTTATAGTCACCTCGAAAAAAAACAGAACTTGTCTTCTGGACTTTTCCTACCTGCGATTCCGTTCACAGCAGCAGCTGCATCTAACCTTAGCCTTTCAAAACAAAACCAACTAACAAATTACATTTTCGCTTTACCTGGTCTAACTTAATGACTCTGTGTTTTTCTGAAAAAATGTGTCGCCAAATATACCCGGGCGGCCCACCGAAGTAAAGTATTATGTGTGGGGAAACACTGACTGAACCATTGTTTTTACAAGCCAGGTCTTCAGCAGTCTCTCCCTGCATATTATTAGACTTTGTGAGAAGATGGCTGTGTTCAAATGCACAGGGAGGGGCGGGGCTGCGCAGTGAGGGAGAAAGAGGAGCAAACGTTTAACAGGACATATTAATTAACTCAACATCTAACTATATAGGTATAAACGGTATTGTCTAATTTTATATCTCTTTTGAAATTATCAGTATACCTCGTTATACCGCCCGGCCCTAGCTGACTACACAGGACAGGTCTCTGCCAGCCTGGGCCAGTTGTAACAACTGAACACCACCTGCTTCGACGTGTGGAAACTAGTAATCAAGACAGCAGAGAAGATAGATTAAAGTGCAATGAACATATAGTTGAAACATCCAAGTGGTAATATAAACTTGATATAAACAAAGACAATCAAACCTTAAAGTTAATTTTCCTCACGAACCGCTGCTATTGTGCAGATGTTCATTTTTCATCAAGAATAAAAGAGTTTATGGACATAACTGTGGAAAAAGCATCTAATCTTCAGGCCTCTTTGTGGGCGGGTCCCATGGCAGCTGCTGACTACCATTTGAGAGTGAGCGTTGCTAAGAGATTCACTGTCAACTTCTGTGGTGACCACGCCCATATTACAGACTGGAGATCCTGTAAATTCTCTAAACAGTGATGCAACACATTTTCCCCCTTTTTGTCAACATGCCTACATAGTGTTGGTATGTACCATTAGCCATTTTTGAGAGGACCCAATGTTTGTGTTCCACTCAGAAAGTAGAAGCTAATTATACTAGCTTCATAACATTCACACTGATTAACATTACCCTTTGTTTATTATGTAACAACACTTGCTGAGTCATCAGCAGCTCCTGCTCACTCCTGCCACATAAAAAGCAGAGGGTCCAGCTCACAGTAGCCTCGCTGTGTTTCATGGGTCCAAATGTAGCAAAAGCAAATGACCAGACTTTCAAAAGTCACAGCTACAATAAATCATGTGACCTTAGAATTCAGTATGTTATCTGTGGTTCAGATCATGCGGGAACTTGTTGGGTAACGTTAGACCCCACATCTCCCATTAGCTCAGTCTGTTTGGACTTGCCCTGGGAACTGAAGGGTCGCTGGTTCGAGTCCAGCATGAACCATTGCCGAGGATCCCCCCCCAAGCAAGATCCTAAACCCTTAACTGCTCCCTGGGTGCTGCACACAATGGCCACGGTTCCTAATGAGTTTCTTCCTTCAAGATGACACACAGACACTTTTGACTAACAACAGACCAATGTGGATTTTGTGATGTAGCAGATAGGATACTGGTTACATTGGACTTGTGAGGTAGAACCCTTAAATGTTATAAAATAATAATAATAATAAAAAAGAAGCCTTAAATGTTGTTTATTTATTCATAGTTACTAAGAAATGTACTGAGCAAACTACTAATAAAATCTATGCTATAAATCTGTACACACACACACACACACACAACACACACACACACACACACACACACACACACACACACACACAGTACTAGTGCATGGCGTGTCTGATCTTTTCAAGCTCTGTGATGTGGTGAGTAGTCAGCAACCAATCTGAGATTCAACTTGAGCTGTGTGTGACCCAAGTCTCATTCACTGTAACCAAGACACACACACACACACACACACACACACACACACACACACACACACACACACACACACAAACAGTAGTAGTGTGTGAAGGTACAGAGGTTTCTCAGCCTGCTGGCGTGTCAGATCTTTTTGAGCTATATGGCGTGAGAAGTCAGCAACCAATCTGAGATTCAACTTGAGCTGTGTGCCTGGAGTCTCATTCACTGTAACAAAGACATGTATGCACACATCAACACACACACACACACACACACACAGCCTCAGGTCATCCATGTCTTTGCCAGTCGAAGCAGAATGCTCCTTTAAGCAATCAGCAAGAGGGAGAAAGACATCAAGACATGCAACCCTTTTCATGTCCTTCATTCTTTCTTTGTATCAGGTTTTTCACTCTGTCACATCACATATAGTTTATAAAATAAACTATAGTCTATCTCTCCCTCTGAAATTTCCCCCCATGAAAATAGCCAAGAAATACAAATCTATTCATTCATTAACTATACCCGCTTATCCTTGAGGGTTGTCGGCGAGATAGTCAGTCCCAGCTGACATTGGGCGGAGGCAGGGTACACCCTATGAAGCTCAGTCGTTGCATCATTCTGCAGAAGAGGGTGTGAGCGTCTGTATTAAAGCCAGGTTTAAAAGCCTGTTGACACCAGTCTGTGGATACTACAGATACTGTAATCATTCTCTACCCTCTGTGTTGCACTGTAAATTAAATCTTTTGCAAGCCAAGACGTAGCAGGTGGAGTTTCGATGAGCTTCAGTAATAGCCAGTCATGTCACCTTGCTTTCAAGGGCAGATGATATTTCATTACATAGAAAACAGTTTTATTTGTGCAGTTAATGCAATGTCTACCGTTAGTTGGAGTACAAGAAAACAGGTTTCCATTATTCCATAGTGCCTGTGTCTTTATGTGGTTAAATAGGTTTCATTCAGTTTTAGACAGAGTGGAAAGCTTCTGTAGGTCACACACATTGTTTATAGAAAGGAAGTTCAGCCCTCAGATGCATTTGTTTTATATGACAAATTGTCTGTGTACTATAAAAATGCATTCATTAAAGTCAATACAAACCATGTTAAATCAAAGATGAATGCCACTAGTGGCCAGAAAATATAAACATGAGGTAACTGTTTTAATCACTAGTGTTCTAAAGCCTGTTACACCAGCTATGTCTAACTTAACCTAGTTATTAATTAAATTAGTACTAAGTTGTGATTTATGTATTACTAAAATAAAAGCGGTTGCATCACAGAGATAAGTTACAACGTAGCTCTTAGTAACAACTAAGTAGTTACACTTGCCCCAGGGTATGTGTAAATCATAAAATGTCACAGAGTTACGCTCACTAATGGTAAAACAGCCGTTTTTCTGCCCCACAACATCATTTTTCATTCATGGCATGTCATTTTACAACACCGTAATCCAGTAGAGACCTAATTTATTGATATAATATTTCAATATTGATTTAGCTTTCTATGATGTGCTACGATGCCAAATGGCTCAGGGCAGCCAGAAAGCTAATATGCACTATAACCATGATGACGGAACTCTATCTATTGATTGACCGCCTTTGATATGACTTTACGTCCAAACTAGTGAGATTTTGACCCAAGTGATCGTGGTGCAACGAATTTTTGTAGCTGTTTAGTTACAAACTAACTCATAGTTACTAAACATCTTGTGTCGATGTTACACAATAACTTAAGAGGGAACTTACATACAGCCAGTGCAACCCAGTGCTGCACTAAGCACTGGGTTGCTCACACTATGCTCACACTAGCCAGTGAGTGAGGAAGAAATCCTTTGATTTGACATGGTTGGCACTGACTTTAATGGAAGAGAGCTATAGTATCTCTGTTGGAATAAATCGGTAGATAGCCATGCATGCTCCATCAGGGCTACACAAGTCCATGTTCCATTTTGAAATGGAAACCACGCCCACCAGACTCTTTATATTTAGCAATATAGTCTCGTCCTGACTTTCAAATCTAGTAGTAGAGCAACAGGAACCTCAGTGGTTAAAACTGTCACTTCACTTAAAATAACTCAAATTCTGGAATAATTGCTGTAGATTAAATTTTATTTCATGAAAAATTTTTTGAACCTCACAAATCCAAATTGTAAATCAAGTTTCAAATGAAATTCATATTTAATTTCAGAATTTGTGACTGTCCCGATCTCGAACTCGGTTTCTTTTGTTGCTGGAAATTATGTTTATGGAATTGATCCATAAAGACTGTGATATGTGCAAATCATTTTGAAGGATGCGTCTCCACCTTCTTTGCATTCATTATATGTGCAAATGCATTGCCTCTAAAATTCGCTTAACAGTAGATACTCTGTTTTTGTACTTGACATTGGTCAGATTCAGCTGAAGCTTGACATTAGCATCACTTGTTTCTGTCAGTGACTGTCAGTCCAGCTGTGAGACAGCACTGAAGGAATGAAGCATTACAAGATGATGATAGAAAAAAATGTAAAGTAAGTAAAGTTTATTTAATATAGCACCTTTCACAGATCAAAGTCACAAAGGGCTTTACAAGAGTAAAATATTAGAAGTAAGAAAAGTAAAGAAGCAACAATAGAAATAACAAGGACATTAATAATCAAACAATAAAACATAAGCAACAACATCATAAAAAACAGTAAATAATCAGACAAGAAAACATAAGCAGTAACGGACCTAAAAAACACGCAAGATTGCACACATTAGACAGCACAAGGCGAGGCAAAATAAGCCTCAGCTGTATTTTAAAGGCGTCAGCAGGGACAGCTAAACTTAAAGAGGTCATATTATGTTTTTTGGCTTTTCCTTCTCCTTTATTAGGTTATATATCTTTTTTATGCATGTAATAGGTTTGCAAAGTGAAAAAGTCCACCCCAAAGGGAGTTACCATCTCTTACAGAAAACACTGCTTCTGGACTGCCAGAAAACAGCTCAATTGTGGTCCAGTCTTTACTTCCGTGAACTATCTGCGTAACACACGCCTCAGAAACGCTGGTGGAGAAACACACTGAGCAGCAGCAAACACAGTGAGAAGTAAAAATCTTTCATGCATCAATTGATCAAATAGGAAACCGAGATTTCTGAGATTCGACTGTACTGCTGAGGAAAGAGACGCACTACGCTGAGCAACCTTGGAAGCTAAAATATGAAGCTGAATTAAGAACCTCAATTAAGAACCTCAGTCTTTGTTGAGCTGTAACAAGGAAGAAAAATGGAGGCCTGCTGGACTGGGCTGGACTGGGACAAAAAATCGTCTCTGTCATTTTTGGCCTAGGCGGCCCACCAAAATGTGAAAATGTCTTTATTTATATAAAGGGAAGCACAAAATTCAGGTGACAATTCAGAATATAAAAATACAATAGAATATAATGCAATAGTCAGTAGCATATTACTTTTTTTGGACAACGCAGAGGTTTCTTCTATATTTAAATTGCATTGCAGGCTGATTGTGCAAATAAATCTTTCTCATAGCATTTTCATTTGTTAATGAAAATTTTTTGGTGCAAGCTATTTTTCTGAACATTATTAACAAATGCTTTCAAAAAGTGGTGACTACATGTCCCCAGCGTCCCCAGTGTAAAGGACCCTCCCTCCCTTCTCCATCCATACAGGTTGAGCAACTCCATGCTTACCGCTTCACCTCCACTCTCCTCCTGCTCTCTCTCCCCCTCGGCCCTGTCGCTTTGTCACTCTGCGCCGCTAACACACGCCTCCTCCTCTGCCTGGCAGTGGCCACGGCTCTCCTTTACTCCTTCAAGTGCCTGTGCCTGATGTTGAAGCTACTGCAGCCCCGGTATCAAACATATTGGGTATTTTGCGCATTTGGCAGCAGCCGTCTGAAGAACGCAAGCAACAGAGAGCAGAGGGGGTGAGGGCCAGTAAGAGATGTCATTGGCCAGCACGATGTCAGTAAAGCAAATTACCCAATTGCCCTAAATAATTTCCGTTGCACCGGCCCCAAAGGTGCGTCAGCCCACCGGGCATTTTCCCGGTATGCCAGATTACATGAATGAACCGCAGAGATGAAAAGGAAACAGGAAGGAGTTCAGACAAAATAGAGGAGAGAAAAGGATAAACAGTCCCCTATCTTTGTAGTGGACATCAAAAATTCTAAACAATGAAAGTGGACATTAATTCCTTCTGCTGTAGTTTGTAGTTTGTGTCACAGGGAGAATGAATGAAAGTGAAAACTGTGTGTGGGAAAGAGACCTTTTTTTGGGACAGATGAAGTCCATTTCTGCTGGAAGCTGAAATTCATAAACATCTGTGACAGGCGGGTGTGCAGCAGACTGCTCTGCTGTTGCTGGAACATCATCTCAGAGCTTTAATCTGCATCTCCACAGGGACGTTCACCAACACAGTGAGCCGACGGCAGGCACCAGATGAAACCCGCCGTCGCAATCACAACATTAAACCAGAAAAAACAGACTCATATCGTTCAAACAGCCAGTAAAGGTGCTCTGTGATTCTGCTTTTCTTTATTTTAGCGTGACATGAGCTTTCAGCATCAATCACTGCCTTCAAAATGATCAAACCAAACTTTGAAGTAAGCCACAGTGTGAAGAAACATTGCTGATGATGACTTTGACAACCGGTGTATTTTTAAAACCTCTTCTTTGTGCACCAGCTCATTGTGAAGATGTTTCTGCTTCTGCTCTGAACCACAGACATGTCAGTCATACAGGAAGCTGCTGCTTTTAAACAGCAATGTATTCATGTATACTGGTCTATGGTAGAATATAGGGTTGTGACGATACACTTAGCTCATGAGGCGAGACATTGGGTTCACTAGAATGAGAGGAGTAGATTTTTTAACATAGTTTTTATGAAATATTCAATGACGATGTATATGTCTGGAAAAATAGTCTTTTATTTGAATGAATATCACAAATGTGCATTTTGAAATATTGCGTACATATTGTTCGTGCCACTCAAACGATTTAAAAGTGGAGGTGGCGTGTTCTATGCTAATTTCACCCTGGCACTCAACACATCGTGAGACTACTTTTCACCTTGACGAGAAATATTATCATGTTTTAATATCACACCCTACCTAATGTAGCTTTTATTTTGAAAAGCTTTTTATTTATATCCTGACATCAGTTGATCTCATCTACCTCATCTAATCTCATTTCAGGTCACCTTCTTATTATCTCATTTCATAACACCACACCCCATCATTTTACGTAATCTAATCTCATCTCAAATCTCACATGTCATCTCGCTTCACCCAGTCTCTTCTCACTTTTCCAAATCTGGCCTCATCCATCTTGTATCCTTGTTTGCATCATTTCATTTCATCATCGCATTTCATCTAAAACCACTTCATCTCACCTTGCCTCATTTTGCCTCCTCTCGTCTCACTTTGACATCTTGTCTCACCTCCTCTCATTTCATCTCATTTTGTCTCATCTCACTTTCTCTCCTCCTTGCATCCACCCTTATCTAATATAATTAGAAAATATAATTAACCTCTTCACCTTATCTTACCTCATCTCTTCTTGTCTCATCACAACTTTTATCGCCTCATGTCATCACCTCTCATTCTAGTTAATCTCATTTTATCTCACATCATCTTATTTCGCCACTTCTCACTTAAGTCACTTGCACCTCATCTCACCTCATCTAATCTTGTCTCATTGCATCATAACACCACACCTAATTACACATCACCTGATTTAATTTAATATCACCCTATCTCACCTAAAATCACCCCACTCTCATCTCATCTCACTCCCCATCAACATCTCATATTACGTCACCTTATTGCGTTTTATCTTTTCTCATCACTTTGAAGTCTGAAGTCATCTCATCTCACCTAATATTGCCATGAGCCATCTTATTGAATGTCACATCACCTCATCTAATCTCACCTCATCTCATTTGACCTCCTTTCATCTCACCTCGTCTTGTCTCCTGTCATTTCATATCATCTCATCTTATTTCATCTCACCTCACCGAAGATCACTCCCCCATACCTCAACTTCCCCTCATGTCCTTTCACATCACTCTCATTTTATGTTTTCTCCTGTCACCCATTTCATCTAATCTTATTTCATCTTTTACATCTAATCTCTTGTCAAAATCACCTTTAGCTTTCAATTGTTAAATATAAATATTCTTCCGCACCGGTTGTTTAATAATCTGAAAGTAGAGAAATTCTCAAAATGGCAGAAATTAGTATCTGGTAGTTTTACCTGATTACTGCTTCCAAAGAAAAGAGAGACGGCTAATGAGAAGTCATAAGGAAGAGGAGATAAAATGATAGGCCAATAAACATGTGAAGGCAGAAACATGCCTCAGTTCATGTTCGTGCTGACTTACAGAGTCCTCCTTCATGAGAAATCCTGGCAGTGCGGTCTGTTGACATTCAGATCACGTTCCACTGCACATCTCCCAATTCCACCAAGAATCCACAGCAGCCATGTTGCTGCCCACAAAGCCATGCAGTGGAAGTCACAGCTTTTCAGGTTTCACTGAAAAATACTGAGATTTATTAAAAAGAAGCAGCTCGGTTAAACTC
This sequence comes from Micropterus salmoides, assembly GCF_014851395.1. Taxonomy (NCBI): domain Eukaryota; kingdom Metazoa; phylum Chordata; class Actinopteri; order Centrarchiformes; family Centrarchidae; genus Micropterus; species Micropterus salmoides. The sequence continues at coordinate 10,163,846 of NW_024043372.1, forward strand.
GTTTTCATTCCGTCCCTGTGCACCCAGAAGTTGCTGCATATAAACACTGTTTACTGAAGTTAAAGTTAATGAGGATTTGTGGTGACGAGCTCAGCTCAGAAAAATATTAGAAAGGGAAGATAAACACGAGCTGCTCATTACACTTAACACAGTTACACAACAGAACTGCAAAATGTGTGTATAAAATTTCATTTTCACCCAGTTTAAAAACATTTTTAAACAAAAAGTAAGGAGCTCTAAAGACAAAGCCCTCCTGCTCTGCCCCCTTGTAAGCGCCTGGCTCGACTGAGAAATCTTTTTGTTTTTATTGTCTTTATATGGAGAATGAATGAGCAGTTAAATGTGAGTCACTGCTGGAAAATGACAGACACAGCCCTGGAATCAATAACTCACAGATATTGTTTGATCTTCAGGGAGCAGAGGATTGTAAGAGATGTTTCTGCAGAGGGACAAGAAGAGAAGCATCAGACAGATTTCTTAATTAACTGGAAAAAACAATTAGCTTAATGAATCTCAGTGATTCCACTTGTTTGATTGTTGGTTGTCAGAGTACAGGGCTGCAACTAATCAGTCATTTTCAATATATATTCGTATATGTTTTTTTATTCTTGATTTCCAAATGGTCTTCAGTATCTTCAAGTGAGCGAGCTGATCAGATGGTATTGTGTTGACATGGAGCATTTTGGCTCTGGTGGAGCAGCAGATTGTGTGTTCAGCAGGGAGGGTTCAGGTCAGTTCAGGCTGCCATGGACTCATCAGTACCACAGACAACACACACCAGTGGTTCCCAGCCTGGGAGTCGGGACCAACACAAGGCACCGCCGGATAAACCTGAAGGGTCGTGACATGATTGACAGGGGGAGAAATCCCCAGAAAACATCCTTTTTATCTTTTTATTTATTTATTTTAATTTTGGCTCCTCAAGCATGTAATAATGTTCAAAAAAACACAAAAATATTTTCTCTGTGTTTGCAAATGATCACAACCAGTGGAAAAATAGAGCTGGTGACAAGGGGTCGTTTTAAAGGCTGACAAGCTAAAAAAAGGTTGGGGAACAACTGCTTCCAGTGAAACCTTGGAAACGACAAAACGACTTACAGCTGTTTATAATTCACTTTTTAATCATGGGAATTCTTTTTCCAATCTGTGTGGCTACACCTGAATGCACCATTAGTCTGACCTTTTAGTCTTTCAACTGAATCCCCAGACAGAAAGGAGGAAATAATGAACACAAAAATACATAATTTGTCTGAGTGGAACAAATCTTTGTTGGTGATTCGCCCAAATAAATACTGTTTATAGAAATACTGCAGTCTTTCATGGTAACAAACGTAGGTCATGTTGCACAACTACTGTTTGTAGAAATCTGTCAAAAATCTTGACTTTTCATAACTATAGTGCATCTTCTGCCCTCACTGCATATAGGTGCACAGCTATGCAGCGTGCTAATCACACTTCCTCTATTGTGCAGGAACATCCTTTTTTAACCTGTAGTACCTTCATCCTTCATGCTTCTGTATAACTGCTGCTGCTACATGATGATGTTACGACGTTATGATATCCTGGGACCCATGATAAAAGAATTTAGTGTATCTCAGGGGTAGACGTGATCCCTGAATTCATAAGAGATTAACTGTAAAAAAATACTTCAAAGGGAAACCTTTTGAATTTCAACACTTAAAGTTACAACACACACAGTGCTTAATAAACCAATGATCCAAGTTTTGTAAAAAGTCTGCCTTATTAAGATCATATTTCAGGAGGTCTCTCGAATTTTCCTTATCTTTTTTGAGATGTTATGATTTCATCTATATACTGTACATACAGTATACGTATTGTGTAGCAATTATTTCCTCTTGTCTTTCATTCACACACCTGAAACTCATTTATGTCTTGAGTTTGAATTTGACTTCGACAACCTGAAGAAGGCCCTATTTTTAACCTTTTGTTTATAAAGCAAAGATGCACTTTTTGTACGTGAATATTAATGTCTTGTGTTCATGTCTGCAGGTCTGTCTGGTAACCCCGTTGATTTGGAGAAACGTCACGCGTTGTATGGCCAGAACTTCATCCCCCCCAAGAAGGCTAAGACGTTCCTGCAGCTGGTGTGGGAGGCTCTGCAGGACGTCACGCTTATAATCCTGGAAATCGCTGCCATCATCTCTCTGGGCCTGTCTTTCTACCATCCACCAGGGGGTGACAGTGAAGGTCAGTGCAGTGATAGTCTGAACTGAGTTTACATGCTACAATTAAAATGCACATTGGGTGTTTTTAAGCCGATCCAGTATTTTTAGACAATATATATTTTAATTTGATCAGTCAAGGTTTCAGTATTTCTCCACCAGAATTTCATTACTGAAAACACCTCTTAGACCTTCATGTTGAGGAAATAAAATGGCCCTGTGCAAAGATGCTTATATTAAATTATTAGATAAATATGTTTTTATTCTACAAAATGTAATAATTATCCTAGGATTGAATATACAAAAGAAAACAGAAAAGTAACGTTTACGTCGAAGCATTCTGTTTCGAAACATTGTTGCTAAAACTAGTATTAAAATTAAAATGATTTCAAGCTTTAAGGTTGTACATTTTTAGTTTGACATAGCTGACCTGTTTGGACCTATTTACCTGATGAAAGTGATTCAAATTCAATGTGTCATCGTATTCTCGCAGCATGTGGCCAGGTTGCAGGCGGTGTCGAGGACGAGGGTGAGTCCCAGGCTGGGTGGATCGAGGGTGCCGCTATCCTGTTCTCGGTCATCATTGTGGTCCTGGTGACGGCCTTCAATGATTGGTCTAAGGAGAAGCAGTTCCGCGGGCTGCAAAGTCGCATCGAGCAGGAACAAAAGTTCACTGTCATCCGTAAAGGCCAGGTCATCCAGATCCCTGTGGCTGAGATTGTGGTGGGAGACATTGCTCAGATCAAATACGGTAGGAGACCACAGACACCAGACTGTGATGTTAATAACTGCCTCATTAGTTTAAAGGCAGACTTAAACATGACTGGATGGTTCCTGCTTTTTGTCCTAAGATATTTTTAAGCCTTGAGAGTTTTACTTAAACCCCTCAGGCTCATTCGCTCTAGCTCAGGCACAGAAAATTCACAAAGCGTTTCTTTATGAACCTGTCAAACAGGAAAGGACCTTCCCTGGACTGTTGACACAAAGCTGGAAGTGTACTATTTTTTAAAACATAATTCCTGCATGCTGGCACATTTAGATTTCCCTTCACTGGAACTAAGAACCCTAGACCAAACCAGGGAAAATGGAGCCAGACCAAAAATACACTTAAGTATGTGGACAGGGCTGTCCTATTGGTCATATAGGGTATGGTTGATGGGAAATCTTCCCATACACAGAAAGTGATGCATCATAATTACATGTTTAAGGAGGATGAAAGAAAATATAAATACATGCTAAAAACATTACACCTAAGAATTTTACATGCTCCTTCGTCTTTTTTTTGTTAAACTTTCATCTCAAAGCATCACTGAATGGGTGACTGAGAGTGCTGTCGATTCCTAGGATCTGTTATACTTTAAAATTCCAGTTATTTCTATTTTAGTATTTTACAATAAAATCTGTCCTAGCATTAATAAGAGAGCTAAACAGTATGTGCTCAGCAGTTGGGTTGAAGTGTTTAATGTAATGTTTTGGTGTTCAGCCTTTGTCAGAGCAAATGCATGCAAATGAAATGCACACTATGACCTCTGTGCCTGCAGGAGACCTGCTGCCTGCTGATGGGATCCTGATCCAAGGCAACGACCTGAAGATCGATGAGAGCTCTTTGACAGGAGAGTCCGATCAGGTTCGCAAGTCTCTGGAGAAGGACCCCATGCTGCTGTCCGGTGAGTGCCTGCTCACAGTGCCATGACACTAGTGATATTTACTACACTTAAACAAACACATTTCATTTTGATTCTCATCTGAAAGGAAAATCCTCTGAAGCACAATGTGGAATCAGATCTTGTTTTATAATCAGTGTGCATTATGTCCAAATCAGACCAGACCAGGTGTTAGGACAAATGATCAATCAAATCAATTGATCAAGTGTTATTTGTATAGCACCTTTCATACAGGTTGTGTTGTGCAGTGCAGAGTGCTCTACTGGTAACTGACAACCTAATAATAAGACAGTACAAATATATAGCATCCATGCATATTGCTTGGAGACGCATGGAAAACCATGTTTCAAATAAACGGTAAAGCAATTGCTAATACATTACCAATACATATGGAAAAATATATCAAATCACTTAAACATATTAACACTATGTTTATGTCACTTAGTGCACAAAAAAGAGCAAGGACAAGTCCTGGAGAAACAAACTTTGTGATCAACTTGTCAATTTATTTTGTTTTGTTGTTTGTTCTTTTAAATCACATTAAACGTTAGATTAAATGTAAGAGGAAACATTTTTCTGCTATTACACGATAATCTGTCTGTACCAAAGATGTTGATGGACATTTCAATCTCTAACATAAAAATTTGTAGAGCTAAGTGAAAGAGGCAAAAGTCAACATACATGAAAGGTATTTCGGAAGATTCTTTGTGTTTGTGTCTTCATAATGTAGCCTCTATTTATGACTGGTTTATGAACCAGTCATGGTGCTGAAATATAGGTGACATTCAGACAGGGGAGGTAACTTATAAGCTTTACAGCTTTATTTTTAATCAATCTACTAGCATGTAATTTGTATGGAGAGCGTGATCAGATATTAGATCAGAATCTAATAGCGGGTGTGTCCCATGAAAAGCATGAAATTTGGTTTCTTTCTCTGAGCCTCAGAATCTATAACTAATATGTTTGGAGTATCCTTGTTGACTTTTGTGACATCCAGGCAATTATTTCTAAAATTTATATCTAAAAACACCAACAATTAGTCCCGTGTCATCAGGAGACCCAGCCATATAAAGCTGTGAGTCATCAGCATAGAAAGATATGCGTTGTCTCCTGACGACACCACCAACAGGCTACATACTGTAAGATTTAAAAGTAGTGGCCCAAAGATTGATCCTTGGGGAACTCTACAGGTTTATAATATCAGCAAACTGTAACACCAGTGAAGTAAAACACAAAGTGTGTTTCAAGTCTTTATAATTCTGTGATGCAGCTGAAGAAAATATTATTAGACAGATATAGAAATGATAGTAACACAGTGACAGTTAAATACCAAGTTCCAGTTGTGACTTCTGTTTCTTCTTTTTTTTAAAAATCTTTCCTCAGGGACCCATGTAATGGAAGGATCAGGCCGGATGGTGGTGTCAGCCGTCGGCCTCAACTCTCAGACCGGCATCATCTTTACTCTTCTGGGCGCCAGCGAGAACGAAGAAGAGAAGAAGGTCAAGAAAAGTAAGACACAAGACAAAGCCTGTCACACACGTCTCAAAAGTCACAGCTCATGTTGAAGTGTTGAAGGTCATACGACATGTGTGAAGTGCTGGAAGGGAAGTTCGGCTAGAAAGACGACTATCGCTCTGTCAGCTTCTGAATATTTCTACTCTACTGTTTGAACAGTGCAGATTGGAAATATTTGCACGTTTTTATCAGCTGGTGTTGATTTGAAGTTTCTCTTGTCCTACAAGCCAACTCTGTCAGCAGATAGAGTTCATCCAGTCTGAGCTGATAACAGCAGGGCTGTTTGAAGGGTTTAACTACAATAATTTAACATTAGTGAGCTTCAATCAGATTACAAAGCATCATCAGTGAATAAATGAGACCATGGATGAGTTCACCTGTAGTGATCCACAACTGACATGCAATTTAAGTATCTGACCAAAAGGGATGTGCACAACAGCAAAGTTCACAAGTTTACTTCTATTTTCACAGTTTTCGAAACCCCTCCACAGGTGAGAATGCTGTAGTTGTACCTGGGACCTGTTAGCTTGAGCTGTAGTCTGTTTTGCATGATGATGCTGAGTTGTTGTAAATGTTTAATGTGGCCATTAAATGCATATTTAAGAGCGTTTTACAGAATCAGTTGGAAACATTAAAAAAAGTCAACTGAAATCAAGAGAGTTTTCAAGTAACTCAGAGAATTTGACGTTCCCTATTTTGGTAGCTAGAGCTGATCATTTTTATCAGTTAAAAATGACTGGCAGTTTTTATCAGTGATTTTGTTTTTTCTAGAAAATGAGAAAATGAGAGGCTGCTTTTGTTTACTTCTGCCTAAAATTAAGGACATAAAAAATTTAACATTATTTTAAAGGTTATTCATCCACTGTTATTGTAAATGGAATAATTGCTAGTTGCTAGGTGTAGCAACAGCAATAATTGTTGTAAACAATGAATCATTGTGAGCATTTCAGTCAATGCTTTGCATTTCCACACAGACCTTAAAAAGGACCTTCAGACCTTCCACACAGACCTGTGGACAGACAAAACACGAGTTTGATTGGTCACTTGAATAAACACTTCATCATGGTCTCATTTATTCATGGTAGTTTATGGCCACTGGACTGTGGTATTGATTTGACAGTGATTAATGTTGGTTAAAAATGTGAAACACACCTTCCTCTGTTTACATACTGTTGCTTTTCAAAGTGGAACCCTTCAAAAGCCAAAGTCCAGACAATCCTCCTACTATCACAGAGCAGTTTGAAGAACACCAACAGGCTTCTGCAGTCGGTCTCTATTGCTTATGATTTGCTTGTGATCATGCTAACCCCCTTTTACTCATGTCTTTTTCTTTAGTTTGTTTTTGTCTGATCATTTGTTTTATTGGCTAAAGTTTGAGTTTGTCAGGCATTCATTGTGAACTGGCTGAATGTACCAGCTCAGCAGAGAGAGACGCTGAGGTTTACATTTCGGCATCCAGTCACTGATTTTAAAAACACAAACCAGTAATGAATTCCTAATGAGGAGAACCACAAGAGATTCAAATGAAATTAAAACTGAAAATGAGCAGAAGATGAGGGCATTTAGATTAATTTCATACTGTCTGTACTTCTGCGCTTGTGAGGGCCCTCATTGACAAAATAGATCCCCTAACCGTAAGCCTAATCTATACCTCATTCTAACCATAATCCTAAAACCAAACCTGAACCCTCAAAATACCCTTTAAATAAGTAAGAAATCTTACTGGAAGTAAGGAGTGCCCTCCCTTTTAAAATGGTCCACACCTACCAAGTCTAAAACTTTAATGGGTCCTTACAAATTACAAGCACTGTTGTGTGGCTGCATCAACTCCCTCTACACACAATCTTACAAGCATAGGAGTAAACACAGAGTGCACGCATAAACACATGCTTGCAGAAGTGCACAAGTTCAGTCTCTGTCTTCAATCACAACCCACCAGCTGAATAACAAAGAGGTGTGTGTGTGTGTGTGTGTGTGTGTGTGTGTGTGTGCATTCATGTTGACCTTGCCACACCTCCTTTAACAATAAAAGCGGAGAGCTTCATATTAGGGCAGGAAGTTAATGTCCCTGAGGAGGGAATGCACATGACCTGCATCTGTCAAATATCTGATCAAGATATGACAGCTGACAAGGATCAATAACAGATGTTAAGATTTGCATGTTCATATGCAAACAGCCATGAAGATCAGAGTTCAGCCTGAACAACCTGAACCAGTCCGCACAGTTGACCAGTCAGCACCCTCTTCCCCAAATAATAGTCCAGGTTAGAACCATTGTTAGGAGTTGGGTCAAATAAAATCAAACCTTGACCTCACAAAATTCTATTTATTGGCTGCCTTAACGAGAAAGTGGACAGTAGAGAGAAGACAGGAAATGAAATGAGGGCAATATGGGGAACGACATGCAGCAACGGTCCCCCACCAGACTGGAACTGGGGACGTTGCAATTCATGATTAGCATCCAATAACAAAAACTTGTTAACCCTTCAGACTGACCACCAATAGCATTAGGGAATGTCATTCTTTCTTTTTGCAAGTATTTGGTCATAAACTAAAGTTTTTTTCAAAAAATGTTTGACCTGATGAAAAACCATAATTTCACCAAAGTTATTACAAGTGACTATTGTGATTATGTTGTTTGATCAATCAAGTAAATTAGAGTACAGATTAGATTAAACATTATTGTCAGTGCACAGATGAGGCACCAGTACAATGAAACACAATTTAGCATTAAACTACAAACGGTATTAAGTGCATATAGATAAATGATGAAGATGAAAGAATATTTAAATGAACAATAAAATACACGGTGTACAAAACCAATATACTATATAAACAATAAGGTAGTATGTAAAACTGATTGTGTATGTACACAAAGTATTATGATATATCAAAACAATAAAGTATATTTGTTTAATACATCATTGTTTAACATTCAAGTGAATTTCTCTAAATTTTTATTTTGATCACTGAACTACCAGTAAATTAAGTCTGCTGTCAAACATTGTGGCTGTTGGTTCTCTGCAGAAGGAAGTCGTGCGTCTCTCTACTCTGATTGGTCCATTCCTGCCCACAACACACACACAACACACACACACCTGTGGGTTTCTGTCAGTTTGAACTTTGTGTTCGCCCTCAGTTTGATTTGATCTTATTTTTCCTTTGAGCCATCTTATCAGCATTCCGCCCTCTCTCTCTGTCCGAACAGGTAAAAAACAAGGACCCCCCGAAAATCGCAACAAAGGTAACCCCTCCATTCATCCATCTGTCCCTCTCTGTCCCTCCATCTTCCCTGTTACTCACCCCCTCCTCACCCTCCACCTAGCGGCAGGAGGGGAGTGTCCAGTCCATCTCTCTCTCTCTCTGCTGTATAAAGGGGACGTTCTCTCGCCTTGCTTTACCTGTAAAAGGGTGCAACTCTCAACCTTCAGGTCTTTGACAGCCAATAACAGCGTCCACAATTGTCATACTCACTATCGTATGGTCACAGTGGAATTATATTTGTGCCTTAAACTCTGAGAGCGAGCACAGAAAAGAGTCTGTGCAACCACATGAATTATATTTTGTAGAGAATTTATCACTCAAAGACCAATTTACCAGTTTTAATCATTTGCTTTTGTACTGAGCTAGTTGGCTAACTTTATGATTACTGGCTACACGGCCAAGACATTATAATCATTAATGTAGTTCAAGTAAAAAATTACCTTTAACGTTGCCTCTGAATTTAAAATAGATCACAATCTTAAGAAATTATTATTAAGAATTAATAATATTTGCTGTTCTACATTTAATTTTAAAAGCATGCTATAAGGTGAGTTAGAGCTGAAATGATTTGTCAATTAATCAATAGTCAATTGCTGTGATTGAATTTATCATTAGCTATTTTCATAATAATTTTTTAAGCTAATATTCCAAACTTAATTGGTTTCAGCTCCTCACATGTGAATATTTGCTGGCTTTCTTGGTCAAGGCTTTGGGAAATTGTGATTGACAGTGTCTCTATTTTCTGAAATTTTGTAGAATTAATGATTAATCACCATCAAAATGACTAATTGATAATGAAAATAATCATTAGTTGCAGCCCTGGGCCCACACTCATTGCCAGCACTTGTGTTGCTGAGTTAAAATATTTGAGGCACAGATGAGTTCAGTTTTTTAAAATTATTTTAAAATTATTATAATTCCTTGGCTGTGTAACAGACAACGATCAAGTTAGCCAGCTAGCTTAATTATCAGCTGCTTATCTGGCTGACATTTGCTAGCTAGAACTAGTCTGCAAGTTAATAAAATACACATTAACTTCCGAGCAGAATTTAATAAACCTTTAATAAACAAACAAGATATCCAAATAAAACCATTTAAACTGCTTAGGTTGGGCGAGCCTGCAGGGAGACTGAGAGAGAGCAAATGAGTAAAGTGAAAGTGGTTATCATTGTACCCTATATCCCATCAACTTCAAAACCCTCCGCCCCCCAAGAACCAGACCGTTGGTAAATTTATGTACAGCCAGACATCTATACGAAAATAAATCTATATAAATGCATTCATAGAAATAGGTGTACGTTACACATGGAAAATGGAGGCTACAGAAAAAATAACAAATAAAGAAGGAAGCAAAAACCAAAACCAAACACAATTGGGATTACAAAGTTGTGTTGGTAGCTGCCATGGCATAGAATTTTCTGGTGGACCCTCTAATGGTATGTCAGATTTTTTCTTGGTGGACAAGACACATGACCTTGGAAATGGAGGAAGAGAATCCCTCCATTTGAATAAAATAAGCCTTCTGGCCAACAAGGAGCAAAAGAAGAAGAAGAAGAAGACAACTTTATTAATCCCTCAAGGGGAAATACTCTTTTTTTTTTTTTTAAAGAGGCCACTTATATATCATCATCATATTGCAGACATTAAAGGGAACATTTACTGGGGCTACACCAAACAGAGAAATTAATGGAGATGGGTCTACTGTTTCCCACATATTCTAGAGAAGGTGTCAGAAACATTCATGCCAAAATCTATACAGACATGACCAGAACATACTGTATGTATAAATGCGGCAGGCGCTTGTTTAACTCTATCACATCATGTTGGGTCCAAGTCTGCCTTAATCTTAGATAATCTATCTTTGGACCAGTGAAGATGGTGAACAATTTTCAACTAAATTACAGTGTGTCTAAGGCATATTGAGGAAAATTAAATTCTCTGTATAATTTTGCCAGACTGCCTCTGAGATTGTTTCGTCTAGGTCAGTTTTCCATTTATTTTTGAGAGATTGTTAAGTAATCTAGACATTCAGCTTTTAATTTGTTTTGTATCATCTTTACATCTTGATATTATCTAACACAAAATATATTTATTCAGTCCAAAACAAAGTTTTGTTAGCAAAAATAAAATTATTCTTTGAGTGATAAAAATTTCTGTACAAAATATAATTTCTGTGGCTGCAAAGACTCTTTTTCTGTCCTCAAAATATCCCATTGTGCCCTGAGAATTGAGACACAAGTACAACTCCGTCACGGTCACTCTGTCATGTAGTCTGACCTCTAAGGTGTCCTTCATGGGTGACACTGTTGAAATCAAGCGCTCCCTCAGTGCCTTTGCATATTAAATATTTAATGGGTTTGATGACAGTGTGTTTGTGTTGATGACGTCAGTGCTCCAAACTCGACAAGCCAACCGTCCTCCATGTCCCGTGTGATCATCCAACACATGTCCAACTTCCTTTGCAAGGTGTCACAACACACACACACACACACACACACACACACACACACACACTCCCCTCCTCCCGACCTCCCATGGTTTGAGCATCTGCTGCAGACAGAATGCTTCTTGATGTACACAGAAACACACACACAGTCTTTGTTCTTGGACGATCATCACACTTTAGCACACAGAAATAATTCACAGAGCAGCCGTCATGGATGACCTCTACTAAAAACACATAAAGGACAAAATCTGCAGAAACGCCTTCAGTCGCATGGACTGCTTTGTAGCTTTTAAGTTCTGCGCCCACTGAGAATTCTCTGCAGCTTTATTGAGCTTATTGAGCCTCCTTTAGCTTATAGTTTTGGTTTCACTGCACATTTTACTGTATGGTTTAGTTTCAGCGCTCTCATCAGCCACGATACCACCAGCTGCAGGAAGCCGTTCTCGAACGAGTCTAATGGGATGATGATGCTTCTTTGTGTCTGCTAGATGTAGAAGTAGGCAGCTGTTTGCACTTTATGTGAAAGAATTGTGTATCTGTCAGCTTATAGTGGAGTTCTGCCCCCTAGTGGCCAAAAAAAATCAATTTATGCCCCTTTACACACCACAATGTATGGATACTTTTCTGATACCTTCAAATGCTTCTACTTTGCTGTTTTTTTTCCTATCACTGTGAAGCTACAATCAATGAACATAAACATGTCCTGCAGTTGTTTCACTATAAAAGCCTACTAAGAAAAAGAGACTGTTAGGGTTATTTTCACTGATGAGTAATCTGCCCATCACACTTCTAAAACCTGGAGATGTTCGGTTTTCACTTGAGACAAAAAAGCAGCCAGTCCTTACAAATGAGAAGTTTGGCATATTTTCTTGAAATATGACTTTGAACAATAAATGATTTTTCAGAATAGTGGCCAAATCATTTTCTATAGATGGGCTTGTTGATTGATCTACAAATCATTTTAGTCTTTACAGCTGCTGAAAAGCTTTTAAAGTGAAACATCTGTACAGGACGTTTAATTGACAGCTCAACAGTGTTAGAAAAAATAGAAGAAACATGGAAAACATTTGTGAATGAAAACAGTATTATTGTTAAAAGAGAAAGTGAGAGCAACAGAGTAATTCACTGTTGTTGTGCGATGTCTCATGTCATACTCACCACTCTGCTGCTCTCACTCTCTTTTTTAACACCAGTACTGTTTTCATTCACTCAATCACCTCCACTTTGTTGTCCACTTTGATTTTTTTTTTTTATTAATGTTAAATGATCATCAATGGATCTCAACACTTCCTGCAGATGTTGCACATTAAAAGCCTAACTGGAATTTAGGGGTCTGTTGGAAGGCTTTTAATGTGAAAAATCTGTGCAGGAATTGTTGAGTTTTGTTGACAGTGGAAAAAATGAAGGCCTCATTGTATTTGGGAATTTGTGGAGGATTTAAAATGCTACATGTTCAGTTTTCCTATCACACATTTCAACACATGTATTATATTCTGATGATTGTGACTTTCTGTTGACACTGTTGATAAAAAACAAGTGATTCAAACAGTGCAGTGATGTTTTTTGGCTGAAGCGAGGCTGTCAGTGTGTGTGGGAGTTGCACCCTTGCAGTATTATGGGCTGTGGGCTGTCGTCTGTTCTGTTTGTGTTCCTTTTCTTTTTGCCTTTGATTCCTCTCATTTCTCTCACTGTTGCCTCCTTGCAGGGTGTTGCTCAGGACTTCATGTTGTCTTGTAATCACTGTTTGACTCTCTCCCTCTGTTATTTTTTTATGTCTTGCTGAAGTCTCCTGCAGCCTCCACAGCTCTGCAGCCTCCTCTACCTCCTCCTGTCTCTCTCTGTCGTGGTTCTGCATCGCTGTCGTTTTTCGTTTTTTTGGGGTGATCCTTTCAGTTCGTCTTCTGTTTGTTGACTTGCTTTCTTTTTGATTGTCAGACACCCCCTCCCCTCTGCCCGCCGTGCGCTCTCCCATGGTTCAGTGCTGCGCCTGTTTACAGTTCTGTGGTTGGTCAGTGGGTCTCAGTCCTGTTCATGTGAAGCTGTGTCGGTTAGTTCTATGTTGTGGCTTGTCTTCAGAGTGGACCATGTACATAAAGCTCCACGGCTTCCTGGTTTGACACTGACTCATCCCCACACTCAGAATGTCTAAATGTCATGTTGAGGTCACGCTGTCATGAAATGACTTCCCTTTTAGCAAAATTCTGTGTGTGAAGTTCTCATTATGAACCTGATGGAACTCAGAGTGAGGCAGGGATGATGACAGTAAAGGAGTTTTAGGACTAAAGTATCCAAAAAACCACATTACTACGTGCTGGTTTTGTCTCAAATCCCCAAGCTCACTGTGGATGTTTGAACAGTGAAGTGGGAGGAAATGTTGGTCATCTTAGTAGATTTCTTTTTAGTGACATTGAGCCCCATGCAAGAACGTTTTTGTATTCTAACACATTCTCACTCCTGAAAAACCAAATATGCAATGTCCGGTAAAGTTAGCAACAATAAATATGCAACGTCCAGTTACACTTTCAAAATAAAATGCTAGCATTTCGAAACATTGCCTTTTTGAAACAGCACGTTATTAAAGTTGTGAAACAATGCAGTTTGGTTAGGTTTAGGCACAAAAACTACTTGGTTAGGTTTAGGCAACATAACTACTTGGTTAAGGTTAGGAAAAGATCATGGTTTGGGTTAAAATAACTACGTACCTCAGTTAACACGTAAGTTAACTTATGTCACTTTCGTAGCTTACGCAATTTATGTATCTTAACTTAAATAAAAATATTTAATGTTGACTTTTTGTTTCACACAGGACATGAACACCACTCTCCTGGTTCAAGTTCCGTATTCATATCCAAAATCTGTCTTAGATCTGTCTAATATTTATTTATTTATTTGTATGAGTGTGAACGAGCAAGTGTACAAACATCCCTTGTTGGAAATCGCTTGTTTTAACTTGATGGATAACCCCTGATCGTGAGGAGGTGTACGTTTCTGAGATTTGGTCATTAGCATAATCAGTGCAAATTACTGCATAAAAGGTGACCTTTTATCTCCTGTTACTGTCAGGAATCAGCAAAGGCCAAAATACTTCACAACTTGTCATTGCAACGTAGCGAGAAAAAAATCACTGGAAAGCTTGTCACACTACACAGCTGGGAATTACGTCTTAAATGTCAGTTTACAATGCATTAGCACCTCTATAATAGCTTTGTTTCTGTCAGAGAGGTGTTAATTAAATTATATGCTTTAGCATCAAGGTTGTAGTTAGTTGTGTTTTTGTGTTGGACTACATTATATTGAGAGGTGTTTCTATTATTCTGCCCCTCTCATGTATATAATATTGATAAATAGGGAGGACACAAAATTAGAAACACCTCTGAATATAATCTGTTACAACAGCACAACACTACCTTTAACTATGACCTCTGTGCTGATCACCTGTGCAATACCCATGCTGTCTGATCAGCATCTTCATATGCCACACCTGTGAGGTGGATGGATTATCTCGGCAAAGGAGAAGTGCTCACTAACACAGATTTTTACAGATTTGTGAACAATTTTTGAGAGAAATAGGCCTTTTGTGTACATAGAGAAAGTCTTAGATCTTTGAGTTCAGCTCATGACGAATTGGGTCAAAAACAAAAGTGTTGCATTTATAATTTTGTTCAGTGTAAGAATAGGCATACTCACTAACCTGGAAAATATAGCTACACATACAATATGTCATGTTCGTCTTAATACCTACGCCCGGTAAGCCTCACAGCGTCCCCACCTTCACACTATCTTACAAACAAATGCGCAAAACAACAAAATGATCTTCCTCCACATCTGTCTGTACATAATTCATACGAAAGGCTAAATGTTGGTCCTGCATAAGGACCAATCAGTCAATATGGTTAAACACCATTCATTTTCAACTCACTGCTGAAAAACTTATTGAAGAAACGGCACAAAAGAGGATTGTATGGTTTCCACTCCCAAACACTACAGATTCCAATGCTCTTATTATTATTATTATTATTATTATTATTATTATTACTGACTTTTTTGCTTTTGGCTGCTTCCAAAAGGCTTTGTTACTTGACACCTCAGTGGGTAATAAAAACAGGACAATAGAAACAGGTTCTCCAACAGACATTTGCATCTTCACTTTTGACTTGTGTTTGAATGTCATTAAAATTCTGTGGCAGCGTTTTGCAGCGAACACCTGAAGTTTCTCATGTATTTTTTTTAAAATTCTTATTGGTCATCCAGGAATCTAAACCTGCTTTATGTCCATGATCTGTTGGTATTGTTGGTTCCAGAAGTGATGTTGACATTGTTACCAGCAGAGACGTTTGAGTATTTGTGTATTAATTCAATGACTCTATGAGAACGTTTCCAGTATTTAATGTTAATTACAACGAGGAATTGTCGGGATTTCGAGATAAAATCATCCCGGTTTCAGTCAGCGTTGTCAGCTCAGTTGTGCACGAGGACGAACAGCACATCAAAACTGTCAGATTAGTGCAGATCTGTTCTTTTTCCATTCATCACCTGCTCACATTTCTTTGGTATATATGATAAACAACAGTGGATGGGGGGAGCGCAGCTGAATTCAGTGTGAGCTTTTCAGCAGAGATCAAACAGATTAAAAAGCTCCACTTACAGTACTACAGTCCAAACAGGATCCGGGCTGATGAAGTGAAACGCAAATACACAGTTTGTTTATGCAAATGAGGAGCCGCCGAGCAGGACGTGAAACCAGACGCCATGTCAGACTTCAGAACTTGTTCCAAACTCTGAGCTCTGATGTTAAATAAACACAGTGATGTGTGTGTGTGTGTGTGTGTGTGAGATTGACAGCCCCCAGTTAAATCCTCTCTGTTGTATCTGCTGTTTTCTGTTCTGTCTGCTGCTCTTCATTATGAACTGCTGCTCCCAACTCGTATGTGACACTCTGAAAGCTACCTGGACCTTTCCATGAATGCTCTGTGATCATAAATTGATGAAATGCTACTTTCAGCCAAAGGGTCAACATGTTAATATTAAAGAGTCAGAGGTCTTTTTTGATCTCTGAGAAAACTCGTCCGGTCGTTTTCAGCTTTCCCTCTGACTGAATCTGTAACGTTTTTTCTGCTTCTCTACCCTTCATCCCCAAATCACTCCTGAATCCTGCTCCTTCCTTCTTTTTGTTTTGTTTTGTAATTTATTATTTATTGATTTAATTCATTCACCTTTTGTCGACCCGTCCTGCCTTCCTTCATCCTCTGCTCCCAACCAACTTTCCTCTCTTCCATCTTCATTCCTTACAATACAACCTTCTGCCTTCTCCCATCATTACTGTGTCCCCTACCTGCCTCTCTCCCTCTTACATCTTCACCTCTTTATCACAAACCTTTTCCTGACCTCTCCTAAACCTCTTCACCCTCATCTCTCTTTACTCTCCGCCCTGGTCCCACCTTCCCTCTCCTCACCCATTGGCCCCTTAAAACCTGCCTCCTCCTCCATTTACCCCACAACCACCACTTTACCCCCCTCACCCTCACCCCCCAGCCAAAACCCAGGATGGCATTGCCCTGGAGATTCAGCCGCTGAAGAGCGATGAGGCTGCCGAGTCGGAGGAGAAAGAAGAGGTCAAACCAGTGAAGAAGGTCAACGTGACTAAGAAGGAGAAGTCTGTGCTGCAGGGCAAACTGACCAGACTGGCTGTACAGATTGGCAAGGCTGGTAAGGAGCGCGCACACGCACGCACACGCACACGCACGCGCACACACACACACGCACGCGCACACACACACACACACACACACACACACACACACACACACACACACACACACACACACACACACACACACACCATATCAGTTTCATTCTGTTTGTCCAGTACATAGGTCCAGAACAAATAGCTAGCCTAGCTTAGCACAAAGACTGGAAGCAGGGGGAAACTGCTGGCCTAGCTCCATCAAAAGTGAATAAAGCCACCATCCAACAACTCCAGGTCCAGTCAGATCAATTTATTTATGGAACACATTACAATCAACATGTATTAACCAAAATGTTTTATAAAAATAAATGAGTAAACTAGTGGTATTTTAATAATTAAGGGGACTCAGTTAACACACTTATAAAAAGACTGGTCTTAAGACAGTATTTAAACAGGAAGTACACTAAAATTCTGACAGGACCCTCCCCTTTAGCTTATCTAAACAACTCTACAGAGCTAGGAGCTCTGTTAAGCTCTATACTTGAGCACTGCGGTTCTTTAAACTAAATGCTAACATGCACACAGTGACAATGCTAACATGCTGATGTTGATGACTTTTGCAAAGTCATTGTAACGCGCCTTTATTAATCTGCTTTCATACTGAGGACCTGTTTATGCTTAAGGATTAATTGGTGGTAGCTCGTTAGCTAACAAGATACAACATGACATCAAACCGCTTTAGAGCTTGTGGATTTATTTTTCGGTGGAAGACAAAGAACAATAAGATTTCTAGAAATATGGGACTTCCATTTAATAGCACACAAAGTGATCAGACAGAGCAGGGACTGAGAGGCTGAAGGTCACAATGCACTCAGTTTTATTGGATAGATGTTTTAATATGGAACATGATTCATCCCAGAATTGAAGAAGGTATTTTGTGTGTCATTTCAATTGACCTTAATACACTGAGGGGCTTTCAGGACAGAGTGGAGGGTGGGGCACCAGCAAAAAACTAGCTTCAGTAATAAACTGCCCCTCATTACTGGACAGAAATAGAATTTGGGCCAAACCCCTTTTGAGAGGAAGTGACTGACAGGAGCGGTGAGGCAGAAAAACAAAAGTGTTGGATTAGTTGTCTGACTTGCTGTTTTGTTAAGTGCAGAGGCTTCCTTCACTGTTTTGCCAAAATAATAACCAATAATACGTTTTTGCTTTTATTTGATAATTGATTAAGACAGACAGAAAATATGGAGAAAGAGCTAGAGGGTCCCCGGTCCGAATCCAAACCTGGGACTTGTGATTATATAGTACGTGTCTGCAAACTGCATGAAACAACCAAAATCACATTAGTACAATCCTTACTCTGTGTTCTCTGAATTACAAATTTTCAAAAATATGTGTTGTCGTTGCTTTGTAGCAAACTTTCACGAGTTATTGGGCATCAGATTGTCCCTGAACGCACCACGATATGTTTTAAAATCATATCAAATAATATGGGGAAAAAACAAGCTAATAACTGTAATGACATTTTACAGTATGTAATTCATATTTCATGCTGTAATAAAACATGTGGCGACCAGTGGCCTCTACATATAGAACTAACTTGATATGATTAGGAAGTGTTGTGTTTAAACTCAGCTCATTCTGCTCACTCTAACCAGGTCTGATCATGTCGGCTGTGACCGTCATCATCCTCATCCTCTACTTTGTGATCGACAATTTCGCGGTCCAGGGTCGGTCCTGGCTGGCAGAATGCACCCCCATCTACATTCAGTACTTTGTCAAGTTCTTCATCATTGGTGTGACAGTGCTGGTGGTGGCTGTTCCTGAGGGGCTGCCGCTTGCCGTCACCATCTCTCTGGCCTACTCCGTCAAGGTAAGCAGGATGGGGAAGCAAAGGGGATTGTAGGAATTGTTAGATGAATGGATTTTTATTTTTATTTCCTCACAGAATCATGCTATGCTCACTATGTCTGAAACCTCAGCCTCTGATCGTGTCCTTGATATTTTAGAAAATGATGAAGGACAACAACCTGGTGCGTCACCTGGACGCCTGTGAGACCATGGGCAACGCCACAGCCATCTGCTCGGACAAGACTGGCACGCTTACGATGAACCGCATGAAGGTGGTGCAGGCGTACATTGGTGACAAGCACTACAAAACCGTCCCTGAACCCGACGCCATTAAACCAGAGACTCTGGAAATGATGGTCAACAGTATCTCCATCAACTCGGCGTACACCACCAAGATCCTGGTGAGACCTTCATCTGACCACAACACTAACATGAACCTAACTTATCTTTCCCTTAACCCTAAAACCCTGCCTAAAAACAGCTCTTTGAAGTCGTGAGGACTGGACAAAATGTCCCATTTTTCCCTTCCCAGCCTCCAGAGAAAGAAGGTGGCCTGCCCCGCCACGTGGGCAACAAGACTGAGTGTGCTCTGCTGGGCCTGGTGCTGGACCTGAAGAGGGACTACCAGCCAATCAGAGAGGAGGTCCCCGAAGAGAAACTGTACAAGGTTTACACCTTTAACTCATCCCGCAAGTCCATGAGCACGGTGCTGAAGAACCCTGATGGAGGCTTCCGCATGTACAGCAAAGGAGCGTCAGAGATCGTCCTGAGAAAGTAGGAAATGTTCATCTGCCTGAGAGAAGAGGGATGGATGATGCATGGATGGATGGATGGCATTTCTCACCCTACCTAATGTTGCCCCTTCTCCTCCTCCTCTGTCTCTCTCTCCTCTCCCAGATGCTCTCGTATCTTGGACGCCCAGGGTCAGCCTCGGATCTTCAAGCCAAAGGACCGTGACGAAATGGTGCGTAAGGTGATTGAGCCAATGGCGTGTGACGGGCTGAGGACCATCTGCGTGGCTTACAGGGACTTTCCCGCCGAGGCTGGAGAGCCGGAATGGGACAATGAGAATGACATCCTGAACGAGCTCACCTGCATTGTTGTGGTCGGCATCGAGGACCCCGTCAGACCTGAGGTACACAGCACATTTAATCCTGCCCACACAGATATCAGCCTAACAACATTTCCTGTTGTTAACACCCGATGCTGAGTTATGTTCATGGCTGGAAATTAGGCTTGTTAATGATTAATAATAAATCACCGTTAAAAATGTGATCTTCCAACAGTGTTGAATGTCATCGGTTAAAGTGTGATGAAAAGCCATCTACTGCCTCTCAGATATCTCTGTTCCTCTTTCTGTCTTTTGTGTGTCTTTGTGTCTGGACACTATGAATCATACAAATGGAGATAGTTGTGCACACTTTCAGTCTTTTCTCACATACATTTAACAGAAGTGGTTGTGTGTTTGTAATGTGATGAACTGCTGTAAGAGCCTACAGCTTCTGTTACCTATAGTAATCGTCTTTGTTCATGTCAGACTTCAGTTTTATTATATATATATTTATATATATATATATATATATATATATATATATATATATATATATATATATATATATATATATATATATATATATATATATATATATATATATATATATATATATATATATATATATACACACTAGATATAACAATTGCAGTAATTTGAAATGTCCTATATTCACTGTAGGCTGAAGTAACTGAATTTCAGTTTATTCCTGAACATAAGAGAAGAACATAGAGCGGAAATCTATAAGTACAACTTAACTGATTTGGCAGGCTGCTAATAAAGTATTTGTTGTAATAAGGAGAAATGTTAGGGCAAAATATTTAATAGTCGAGATAAATGAACTGTTTTTTTCCCTAACATAAAGACTGAGGTGAGTCCTAGTCAGGTGTGCAGAGTCTGGATGTTCTGAAGAGTTAAATGAAGCCTGTAATGAAGCTCAGAAAGCATCAGTGCTGCCTGCTGCTTTAATGTCAGAGCACAAAGATCACAGACAGGATGGAAATAACTGGAGAGCAGCAGGAGTCATTCAGCAGCACAGCATTTATTTCTACTCGACCTGTGATGTGATGGACACAAGACTCTTCTCAATATTTCAGCTCTAAGGCTCAAAATTATTCTTAAACATGAAACGCGTGTGTGCATGTAACTGTGACCTGATGGCGTGTAGTCTGCACTCATACTGTCACTGTATAAGGGACTAATTCCACCATCAAGAGCAGAGCCCTTGTATAGACTCTTGTAATTAATGATACGGTCAGTTCCTTGACTGCAAAACACACTGGCGCCATTTTGACGACACACATCAGTTAGTCAGTAAAGCTGCCCGAACCAGCCCTGTAAAGTGCCAAACTAGCTAATTAACATGTGCTCTCAGTGGCTGAAAACTCTTGACGCCAACTTGTTTTAAAACAAGAACTTGGTAAAAGGATCTTAAATATGCACATGATGGCTGTAATCACAATACTGTGCTACCAGAAGCTATAGCCAATAGGTTCTGTGTAAAAAGTTAGCACCTTCGCCAGTTCTTAATGGAAATAGCCATGGAAATAAATGAACAGATTTGTTCTTGAACTGCAATGCAGAGTTGGTCAGCCTTAGTATTGCAGTAAAGTGCTATTAATGCTAACGTAACCCAGTTTTAACTAATGTGCTTTACTTTTACAAGAGAAAGGGCATTTAAAATGAGGACTAACTGATGTGTTTGATGAACGTAATGCTGTCATAGCTAACGTTAGCTGGAGTCACTGGAGTGTCAACTTGCCCAAATTCAATAAAGATCAGGACAGAGTCACTAACATTAGCCTAAACTCTGATAAAGGAGCATCCAGGACCAGCTCCCACAACCTGTAACCCCACAAATAATGTAGCTACATAATGATAATGATACCTTTTTCTCTGTGGAAGTAATGCTATTGCTGTAGGTTGTAAGCAAGTTAGCCAGACTTGCTAACATTAACATCTTATGAAATATAATCCATTACTTAAACTTTTGGTCCTGTTTTTTTTTAGCTTTTGGAAATATGATTTAAAAGTATGGAAGCCCATTTCCACCACTGTAAAAAACTGTAAGTCATTATTAGAAACCTTCTCCAAATAATGAAAAACCTTCTTAAAATATTTACATAGTATCTCAAAATAATGACTTCTTATCTCAAAATAATGAGAAACCTTCTCAAAATATTGACTTAGTATCTCAAGAAAATTAGTAATTATCTCAATATAATTACTTGAGATTACTAAGAGATACTAAGTCAATATTTTGAGATACTAACTCATTATTTTGGTACTATAAGTCATTATTTTAAATGCTATGTCATTATTTTGAGAAAGTTTCTCATAGAGAGCCTAAGTCCCTCCCCTTCCGGTGGACCACCATGGGACCTTACTTAAGAAAAAATATGTACGGTAGTCAATGGCAAGAGATAACAAATTTTTTTAACCCAGTTTGAATTGTGCTCTGAATTACACCTACGATGTATGTCAATTTAAAATATACATTTAAAAGTCAAGAAAGTTGCTGTTTGATGTAAAACTGTTGGAAGTGTAAGTTTGTGAAATTACATAACTACAAAGAATACAAACCCAAACGTTGCGTTTGTGACGCAGTAACTTTTTCTCTCAATGACTGAAGCTAATATTACTGAAGCTTCGGTTTTCACACAAAACGACATGTAACTTTACTGTTTTACGACAAACTGCAAATTTCATGACGGACAAAGTTATCTTTTAAATTGACAAACATCATATGTGTAATTCAGGGCACAGTTCAAACAGGATCATAAAAATAAGTTGTCTCTTTTCCCAAAATAATGTCCCATTGGCCAAAAGCGGAAGCGAGTGACTTAGGCTCTCTATTATGAATTACAGGATCTTTTTTTTCTCAACACGGTGCAGAAATGGGCTTCCTTAGAAAAGATACCCCCCTCCAATGTCTTTGTATACAGAATATATCTGTTACTACAGCCCCATGAACACCATTTCAACATGTGGAGACTTCTAAAGACTGACAATCCAACTCCTTCACTCCGGTCAAGGCTCCTCTCTGCATGAATCAAAGAGATGATGCATGTGTGTGTAAGCAAACATAGACCTCCTGTTGGTCTCTGTCAAATGCCAGTTGAGCCACCTGTTGAGCAGGGGAAGAACCCGTCAGCTGACCATTATGTCATCATGGACTCCTCACAGTGGTCCGTCTATATCTCTTTGCATATTATCTGAGATGAATGAGGTCTCAGTTGGGATAAAGAACAGCAAGAATGGAATTTCAACTAGAGCCTGCTTATGCTGTTGCATGATCAGTTTAGTCTCGCAAGTTGGCGTCCGGAGATGTGATTCTGGGTCTGATTTACGACGCATCACCTCAGCAAAAAAAATTAACCCAACCAAGAAACTCCCCCCTCAGACTGTTTCTCACTTGTTTTGTAAATGAATGAGCTTCCTTTAGGCTCCAGTCATGGACTTTTATCATCTTTAAACTGATGGTTAGATCAGGAAAAGGAGCTGGCAAGTTTCTCTGACATCTGTGCTCATCTTTCAGGTTTAATGATGTTTCTGTTTCCACTCTTAACAGGTACCTGAAGCTATTGCTAAGTGCCAGCGTGCAGGCATCACTGTACGCATGGTCACTGGAGACAACATCAACACGGCCCGCGCCATCGCAACCAAGTGTGGCATCCTTCTGCCTGGGGAGGACTTCCTGTGTCTGGAGGGCAAGGAGTTCAACCAGCAGATCAGAAACGACAACGGAGAGGTAAGATCGTTCCCCATAATGAGTGTAATTTGTTAACATAAGTATTATTAAAGAAGTATTTTTCCTTCAGTTGTGACAAAAGAATCTGATCATTCATGTTTTACATTTTCAGGTTGAGCAAGAGCGTCTGGACAAAGTTTGGCCTAAACTGCGCGTTCTGGCTCGTTCTTCGCCGACAGACAAACACACTCTGGTCAAAGGTGGGTTCATTCCTACAGGGATTCAGTAAAATATGACGATGAATATGATATATATTGTATATTCTTCAGTACATTTTAGCACTGCTTTCACGTTTATTTGTCCTTGTGAACAAGGTGAGATAAGTGTGGTTTTAAGCCTACAGTAGATAGTTGTTACATGTATTTAAAGCTCTGACAGAAGAAGGGAATTCATTTGTCCTTCCTGTCTTTTCTGACATGTTCATACACTGAAATAGACTCTATTTATATAACAGAGAATTGTGTTTTTTGTTCCACTTGATCAGGCATCATTGACAGCACGGTGGGTGAAACTCGACAGGTGGTGGCAGTGACAGGAGATGGTACCAACGACGGCCCAGCCCTCAAGAAAGCTGATGTTGGCTTTGCCATGGTAACCGCTTTTTTTCTGTCGTCTTTGCTGCACCGCTCTTCACTGCTTCACTCGTCTGCTGCTCCAGTTTGCTCTGCATCATTACCAAAAGGGAAAAAAAAACAACTTTGAGTTAATTACATTTCTAATGCAGCCATGAAATGGGCATTTTCTCTAAACGTCAGCCACAGTGACTTTTGAGTTTAATCCCATGGATTCATTAAGATAGCTGTGAAATAGAATAATAAATCAATAAATGTTGAGCTTGGATGCCTCAGTTCATCAGCACAGTGGGATCTCACTCTGCCATGTTACTACGCCTTTTCTCCAAAGACCACCAACGGACAGAGAGAGACAACATGGATACTGGTTCTGTCTTATATACAATAAATAATATCAGTCTTACATCCTGGTCAAAAATAATTAACCATTCATTTAGTTAGCAATATCCTCATTCCTGATCTCAGTCCTTTAAACGACTACGTCAATGAGTTTGCAAGTTTGATCCTATTAAGTCAAATACTTTATACTTTACATCACTACTAACTACTGTGTAATCCACCACAGTGAACATCATGCATTCATTTTTTTAAAAGTTACATTAAAGATGTTGATAATGCTTTTTTTTATGCCATACAGAATTTAATATGGAACCAATGGCTGCCTGGAAGTTAAAGGAAAAATACATCTGATCATCTAAAACTACACAGTATGCATTGGTCAGCAAACAAATTAAACATTGTTTTGTAGTCAAGGAAGTAAAACTTGCAAACACACTGGTTTTGGCCCGTTTATATTATGATTATCTGCTGAGAATCTGATATTTATGATTTAATTAGTAACATATCTGAACACCAAGCTGACAATCAGTGCAGTTTACATCTTTGGCAGCTGAAAAACCAAAAAGGAAATAAAGCCCATGTTTTCTAATGTTTTCTATAGTGTCCTATAGTATCACTTCATGTAAATGCAGAACAGTGTTGGCATTTAATAAGACCTTGTCAGTCCCCACAAGGATAAACGAAGCAGAGATTTATTGAGTGACGATAATAACTTCAGTCCCGCGGAACAGCGGACGATCTGCCCAGTCGTGTTTACATGCCTAATTATACCATTGGTGAGAGCCCAACATAGTCTGAAAATAATAACACATGACATGCCAAGCTAAGACATGTAGTGACTGTGATTAAGCCTGTAAATAAGGGGTTAGTGGGTTCTGATGTGGGTTGTGTACCAACAGCAGCACTGAAAAATACTGCTGACATACAGACAAAGAGTGATTGAAACCTGACAGCTCTGCTCACTGTCAGTTTGTCACCAATGAATGTTTCAGCTGCTGCTGATTATTTGTTCATTAGATCAGAACAGATTCACATTGAGGCGTTTCTCCCATCATCAAAGAGTTACACTGAACAAATATATTTGTTATAGCCGATACTGATCCATTAAAAACACAGTACAGGGCCTGTGAATGAGCTCAGTAACATCAGCTGCCTCCAGTGTGTGTTGCTGTGACCTTTATTTACTATGGAAAGTCATCTGAACACCAGTGTCCCCTGCAGGCTGCTGAGCAGCTGCTGTGCTGTCAAACAGCACTCTGTCAGTAGTTATTGTTCCTAAATGCATCAGAGGCAGTCTGGGGATTTTAACCAGTGACCTTCCAGTCCTTGTGTGTCCCATTTGGAAGATTTTCAGTTTACACCCAAGTGTCCCTGTTCAATTATCACCCGTTCAGCTGGAAAACAGGGAGCGATCCACCTCCGTCTGTCTGGGAGAGTCTGACTCTGCAGAGAGACACAGAAACTCACATCACAGCTTCTTTATGGTTACTGTTAAAACAAGACTGCGTCTCCTGTTTGATATTTACCACTGCGTCAGTTGATTGGGTTAAAATATTCTCACTTAAGCTGCATTGTCCTTTATACCAGGGGTGTCAAAGTCAAATCACCAGGGGGTAAACATGAACTTTGTTAGTGGATCAATTCATTGTTGTTTTGGGTCTGCACATTTACTGACTATAACACAAATATAGAATATCACTAGACTTGAATGTGAAAACCTTTTTTTCATCTGTCTTATTTTTTTATTTAAAAAAGAGGTTTAGTTCAGCATGGATGATCCTTTTTTTTATCATCATACTCTTTCAGACGAACCAGTTCTCACAATCCCAATACAACCAGTTTGGGATTCAGCGCATTAGAGCACTTAGTTTGTTGTTGTTGTTCAGGGGAGTCAAACTCCCGAGCACATTGTCTTAAGTCTTTTTTATCCCTTTTAAAAGCTCTGCCTCAGCTGCTGGCCAGTTATTCTGAGTTTCCATCTAAAATCATAAACCTGATGGTCCCCCTCTGCTTCTCGTCAGGGAATCGCCGGCACAGACGTGGCAAAGGAAGCGTCTGACATCATACTGACTGACGACAACTTCACCAGCATCGTCAAGGCCGTCATGTGGGGAAGGAACGTCTACGACAGCATCTCCAAGTTCCTGCAGTTCCAGCTGACCGTCAACGTGGTGGCTGTGATCGTGGCGTTCACCGGCGCCTGCATCACACAGGTAGGCTGAAGGATGCACACTGGCTCTGAAGTTAATGTGGGATGACTGCCCATGGTGGCGTCACAGCTGCTTAGACACCAGGATGTATCCATTTTGAATCAGACAGTAATGGTGGGCAGGTTGGTTACACATTTAATCAGTCTCTGTAACAACTGCCGTCTTTGGTGTTTTCACATTTGTGTGCACATAATGGTTTGTGTAATTGTCTTAAAAAAATCATCCACTAATGGACAGATATGGCAACTTTGGCCAGAGATTAGACTGTGACTGTGATGGTGTCCTCTGATTAGTGTGATCCAGCAATCGGATGTTTCATCCTGCACGGTGATTTTGACAGATCACTTTGACCGTTTGCACAAAAGAGGCCTGGGAGAATCCTGCCATTATGAAAATGATCATTAAAAAGGACGTTTCCACTTAATTTGCGTTAGAAATTAACTCAATCGGGACAGAATTCAAATAAAAATTACAAGCATGTCGCACTCAAATCCTGTTAGTCATGGAGTGTTCATTTTATTTTTCGTCTCAAAAGTTATTAGTCATCTCGTTAACTAATCAATGGTTTTAAAATATTCCCTCCAGACACATAGAGACAGAAAATACACTGCATTTTTTTGAGAACAGGAAATATACTTGTCTATATTACTTCAAGTTTTAAACTGAAGGATGAGTTATGTTTTCCTACAATACAGAACAAATTTTCCTCCACAGACTTTAAGCTTTAATGTCACCGAGTTTAAATGTTTCATATCCCTTCCATCAGTCAGGATGCTGATTCAGGATGCTCACGTTTGAATGAGAACTTGAAAAGATGAGAACGTGAGAACAAATAATGATGAAGACTGAGTTGTGTCATCTTGCTCATCTGTTAAAAAATCTGTACTGGTGATTAGTTATTTAGCATTTTTAGCCTTACTATAGTGTTTGATGCATCTGCTCTTACTACATCTGTACATTTCTTTTTGATCAAATCTCCACAGAAAAAAGGAAAAGGCGAGTTTTTTTTTTATTTTGATGTGACCGTCTGAGCGCTGCGTGGAGGAGAGGCAGCCGTGTCACATTTTTTTGTGTGTGTCTCTAATCAGAAAACTGAACTCCTGACACAATAAAAAAGAAAAGTAACTTGCGGTTGTGTATTAATTGAAAGGCTCACAGCTGGCAGGACAGATAACTAACTCGTCTACAGAGTAGAGAGCACAAAGTAGGCTAAGATACAGCCTGAAACCATGGCAACACGTCACCATCATAATCCTGAAATTTAACAGGGACTCAGCAGGTCTGTGGTCTCTGTGTTGTGTTTAGACTCACTGATCATCCAGCGCTTGGTTTCTGTTAGGCCACTGACATGTTGGCACAGATCATTAAAAGATGGTAATCTGATTCATGTCTTTATTGTATGTACAGAGGGCTGTCGTAGGTTTGATTTCAGAAGTGGAGGAGGTCCTTTGAAGTGTGTGTGTGCATGTATGTGCATTAGAATCAGT
Organism: Micropterus salmoides; assembly: GCF_014851395.1. Taxonomy (NCBI): domain Eukaryota; kingdom Metazoa; phylum Chordata; class Actinopteri; order Centrarchiformes; family Centrarchidae; genus Micropterus; species Micropterus salmoides. Next base: position 10,191,868 of record NW_024043372.1, read on the forward strand.
TTAGCAGATAACAGCAAGAGACAATTGTTAAGACCTGTGGAAAAATCATGTGGTTGCAGCAGATGGCCCTGTACCACCTGTACGGACTAGTCCAGTAGTAGTAGATTTTCAGCACCTACCTTTGGCAGCAGGTACACGTACCCCAAAATAAGGAACAACCGTGCAAAAAAAAAAACCCTCAATAACCCAAATAAATAAGATGTGGTAGCCTATGTAGGTTAGGTATTTATTTATTCACGATTTGAACTGCTTTGACCGAGGATACAGAGATCTCTGATGCAGTGTGTTGTTGCTGTTTTATATTCATTCTCTTTAGCTTTTGGGACATTTCCCTGTGTCCACAGTACCTGTACTTTTGTATGGTAATACAAATGGCCTCTTTGTAGACAGTAAGGTTTCTAAACTTAAAACGAAACTAAACATATAACAATATAATTGGTTATTGTGCTTAATAATCACAGTATGATAAACTGTTAAAACACTAACACTACTTATGTTATGTTAAGGGGAACGCTAGGTAGTCTTGTGGCTCCAGAGGGAGTTGTGTTAAAGCTGATAAATTGCTTGTTGGGGCAGAATCTCTGACCGAAGTGTTTGCAGTTGATTTGCATTGTGGGTAATAAAGTTGCCAGGTTTAGATAGAGAAGAATGTGTGGAATGAAGAAGTCACTATATCATGTTTAATTTCCTTGATAGAGACCTTTTGTAATAATTAATCTTGTATTTGCATCTTTGCTAAAAACTGTCACTGCCATATCTTCAGTTCAGCATCTTTTTAGGAGAACATGCACTGTATATAATTATATAAATGCATTTTTCTTTCTAAGTCTCGTGGCAAAGCAGTCCCGTTGTTTTTTCCGTCCTGAATAGTGTCTGCAGGTCTTCCGCTCATTTTTGCCCTCAACAACATCCACCAATACATCCCCTCCCATGTGGAAATTATGCTCTTGGATCAACCACAATATGCAGTAACATTGTGCTCCATGCACACATCCAGCTTGCATGTACAAACATGCCTTTGGATTCCTCTGTGTTGACATGGTTGGTGTCCAAAGGCGGCCACCACCAGGGGCTGCAGACATCACATCACAGTTGCAAGTAAAGTCAATGCAAAGACTCAGATTTGCACAAAGCAGCGTGAACTGAGGTGAAGACGTGTTTGTGCAAGTTGAAAATTATTAAAATTGAGAAGGAAAAAAAGGTTGTATTACTCTACTCAAAACATGCAGAGAGCAATAAGAAAAGGGAGAGTAACTGGAGGGAAATAACCAAAAGAAGAAGATGGAGATGTGTTACTGGTTGATATGTTTTGCTATTATGTGTTTGCTCGCTCAGATTTCCATTCCTTCCTGTAAATTAAACTTCTGATGTCTCCCCATCCTGCAGGACTCTCCTCTGAAGGCTGTCCAGATGCTCTGGGTCAACCTAATCATGGACACTCTGGCGTCTCTCGCTCTGGCCACCGAGCCGCCCACCGAGTCTCTGCTGTTACGTAGACCGTACGGCCGCAACAAGCCCCTCATCTCCAGGACCATGATGAAGAACATCCTGGGACACGCCGTGTACCAGCTCGTCATCATCTTCACCCTGCTGTTCACTGGTGAGTTAAACTAACAACATTCATTAGGAAAAGTGTTCAAACCAGATGAGCCATTCAACCCCTTCAACCAGAATCTGCCTGCTCGGTCATCTCAGTGGGCAAATATGAAGTATTGAAATTACTGTTCAGTTTATAAAAATATCAGTTAGTAAATCAATTTCAGAGGAGGTTCATTTTAAGATATTTATTATTTGCTGTCAAAAATAGATTATTAGATTAGAATCTATAGATTTGTTTTGTCTAACTTTTTCCTACATTGTTTCTCAGGTGAGACGATTTTCGACATTGACAGCGGCCGTAACGCTCCCCTGCACTCACCGCCGTCGGAGCACTACACCATCGTATTCAACGTGTTTGTCATGATGCAGCTTTTCAATGAAATCAACGCCAGGAAGATTCACGGAGAGAGGAACGTGTTCGAGGGCATCTACCGAAACCCCATCTTCTGCAGCGTCGTACTGGGGACCTTCGCCCTGCAGGTAACTCCATCATCATCATCATCATCCCATACATCATCATCTAATGCAGTTATTCCAAAGGTTTTTCAATCAAACAGTTATTTTATAGATACATTTTATGAAACTATGGCATGAATATTAAAGGAGGGAGGAAGTGGGTCACGCCAAAAAGGTTAAAGGCTTGACTACACTGGGCCGATGCAGGAGAACCGCCAATGGTGTGCTGTGAAGTCAAGGACAGCATGACTTTTTAAAACTGTAATTAAAAAGTCATTCACATCCACAACTTTATTTTTGTATGTTTCTTTCCTCATAAGATCGTCATTGTTCAGTTCGGAGGGAAGCCGTTCTCCTGCACAGCTCTGACCATCGACCAGTGGCTGTGGTGTGTGTTCATCGGTGTGGGAGAGCTGCTGTGGGGACAGGTGAGACCAGAAGCAGAACCACAGGTGTTCTGAACAAACAGCATCAGAGCCCGTTGTGCACAAACAACATGTACTCAGGAGAAGATGAAGAGGTGGATACACGAGGTTTGTGGCTGCAAACTGTTGCCTGTCACGCTCGCGCTGCTGCAGCGTTGCCATCACGACCATCGCCATGGTAATAAGCTCAGCACATGAAAGCGGCGCGAGTTGTTTACAAGCGCAGAGGGAAAACAAACCCAGCGTGTCAGTCCCTCTGTGGATACACACACAAACACACCATCACATGCATGATCCTGTTAAAATGTACACACACACACAAACAGGCTTAGAGCACTAACATTAAATAGACAGAAAGTTCAGGCATAAGATGGCTGGTGGGTTCATTTGGAGGGCAGAGAGACAGAGATGCTGACAGGAACAGACTGATCTGAGGTCTGTGATTTGCTTTAGAGGTTGTTTCTAACACAGAGACAGAAGGTGACAGAAAAGAAGGAAATGCTGATGTGCAGCTGCTGCAGGAGGCTTGGTGTGCCTCTCTCCTTTCTTTTTTTAACTGAACAAAGAACAATTTGCGGTGCTGTCTTACCTCTGCTGCCGTCTTGACAAAGCGCTCCAGGATGCTTTGCTTCAAGTGTTTGTGCATAGCAGTTGTAATGCTGTGATAAGTCATTTTCAGCTTGCAGAGCTTACGGAGTACCACATTATTTGGTATCTGTGGAAAATACTTCCAAACTTTAGATGGTCAAGTATGAGGTTTTTTTAGTTTTAGCTGCAGCTTTTTCTCCGAGGGGAATCCAGTCACAGAACCTCACCGAGACGCGCCGACACATGTTATGCAAATCGACGTATTTCTGTAATCAATGACGTTGATTATAATTCAACACACCATTACATCTGATGTCTATGTGATTAATTTAAAGATAACATATGTAATCATTATAAGAGTAACAAACACAGCAAAATTAATTTTACAGGATTTACGTACAAAGATAATTGTTCTTTTTCAGTAATTCTCATATGTTGTATTTTATCGAATTCCATTTAAATCAATATTTATTACATAAATTAAATACACTGTTAAATATATTCCTATGAAATAAATTCTAAAATACATGAGGCAAATATATAAGTAAATGTAAATATAAATATATAAATTAATCAATATACTTAATTTATTAAATCATTTTTATTTAATTTCACATTTAAATCACAGAGAGGCAGAGCAGGATGCCAGGGGTGCCAGGAGCCAGACCCGACAAGAAAACCACCTCAGTACGGTTTTCCCTGTCGTCAGAGAACCACACCCCCTTGATTTGAATATAACAGAGCAGGGAAATTCATGTGGCATTTATGAAATAAAAGGCCAACAAATTGGCTCCAGAAACACTGCATCCTACATTTCCCATGATGCAGCTGAATCAAATCTTTTTGCTAATCCCTCTTTGTTGAACCTCTGCCTGGTAAACATGGTTCAGTGGAGGGATCCTTTAACAACACAGTATTTTTATTTTTTCTCAGCTGATCTCAGCCATCCCGACCCACCATCTGAAGTTCCTGAAGGAGGCAGGTCACGGCAGCACGAAGGAGGAGATCCACGAGGAGCAGATGACGGAGGGCGCCGACGAGATCGACCACGCTGAGATGGAGCTGAGGAGGGGCCAGATCCTCTGGTTCAGAGGTCTGAACCGCATCCAGACACAGGTACGACCACCGCGCCTCACAATGCCTCCCAAGACTTACTTTATAACTAACATAACTTTTCATTTCAAGGTTTTTCTGATATCAGGCAATTATTGTTTATGAAGACAATGACATGACTCAAATATCCGTTCTGTCATGAGAGCTGCAGAAACCATCATTTGCCATGGTGATGCAGGACTGGGCAGTTGTCTCACTGGTGAATTGTTGTTTTAACCTTTGGAAGCTGTTCAGGTAAACATCTGACAGTTGTCATCTGAAAAAAACATACTTAAATAAAATTCAGCTGCACCCCCACCTCACCATCATCATTCTCAAATCTAACAATCGTCTGCTGAACCAGAGTTGAAGAACTGAGAGTCACAATGTCCCAGCAGAGACGTTGTGTTTCATCAAACTCATGAGGTCAAAGTGACACAGAAATATCCTGCCTGGATTGTAATCTTCACACATGAAGCAGAGATCAGACTACATGATTACAGCCCGATAATGGTCCGATGCGACAAACAGGGAGGTCGACACTCACTCGTGTTGTCTTGTATCGTCTGTCATCGTGGATGACAACAGGCGCAGCATCTAGGAGGCCTCACCATGATCTGACAAAAAGCCAAGCAACCCAGAAGTCATATGTCGTCTCTTGTACGAATTTGATAACTTCTACCACATGTTTGATGATGTTGATCAAAAGGAGCCCAGAGCGCTCTTCAACTGTATGAATGATGATGTTGCTGCTGTCAGGTGAGAGAGTCCTGACACCTTCCTGATCTTCTCTGTTCAAGCTGTGAAAGTCTGCAAGCTCTCATTGGTCGGGTTCATCCGGTAGATTGCTTTGCCTGCAGCGACACAGCTGTTAACAAGATTGACTGACTGAAAATGGTAGACTGTTGGATGTGTGGATACACGCCAAAGTCAGAGAAAGACCTGCAACATGCAATATTTGCAAGACGTTACGGGTCTCAAGAGAGACCTGGCCAAGGTAGCAGCCATACATAAACGAAAAATATTAAAATGCCACATATACAACATGACAAAATTCACAATCAAGCAAAAAAACATTAACAAAAAGTACAGCTATTCAAACACAATGACCTCTCAAGAAAACAACCACATGCCTCCTTCACCACATTCTTTATAATGCTTTAAAATTTATCAATTGATAGACACGTTTCTAATTTGAGATATTTTTGCAAATTATTTCATGGCCAGGGTGCATAGTATGAAAATGCAGTTTTCCTCAGATCTGTCAAAAAACCTGGGAAAAGAAAGAAAAGAAAGAAAACTTGTCGTGACAATAGCGAGTGCTCTGCTGCTGCTTACATCTATTCTGCGACCAGCAGCAGGAAACATGAAGTAAGAAAATTCAGCAATTTATTTAGTTGATATTTGCTGAACCATAAAGTAAACTTAATATTATTTCCAATGTATTGTTTTTACTTAAGCATCTATGGCTTCTCCAGCTGTTGCACATCACCCCCCCAGCGAGGAGAAAACACAGAAAAATGAGTCCACACAGGATCAATGAATATCACAGATTTGTGATAAGTCAAGTCAAGTAGAACTTTATTTGTCCCCAGGAGGGAGTTGTTGTGCAGTGGTAACAGTAAAAACACACAATATCAAAGCACACACATGGATGGTTAAATAAAACCCACATATATTAAGAAGTAGACCAAGATAAAAAACAACATAGAGTACATAAATACTTTTATTTACTTATTTACCCAGCATGGTTGATGGTCATTCTGATTTAACCTTTACTATTGGATTTTAGCAGTAAAAGGGCTGAAGGAGTCTTAATACCCGAAGGAAACTTCAAAACTCTAGGTGCAGGAGGTGGGTGCCTTTAAACTCGCGCTGGTAGCAAACATGGGTCTGGACACAGTTAAATTATTATTATCATTATCATCGTCATAATTATAAAATCTGCGGTGAAAACTCATCACCTTCTTTGGTTTAGCTATGATACTATGAGTGAAGAGATATCTTCGTGGTCTACCAAACAAACTACCTAAAAAGATTCATTAAGGGATTTGAAATGCTTCAGATTTGATAAAACGTGATCAGTATAAATTTAAATAAGACACACAACAAAACAGTAGGATGAGACTTTCAGTTTCTTTGCATTTATAAGTATATGTTTTTCTGTGGGAGTTAAACGAGAGAGAGAGTGAGTGCGTAGTTCTCTTCTTGATGCAAGTGAGGACCAACCTACTGTTTCATACATATTTATCACCAGTAATGAACCAGATTGCACAATGGTAAAAACTGCATCATATTTTTTAAGGTGGAATGAGCAACATGAGAGTGCAGGATGTCTCCATAGTCAAGCACAGACTTGACAATTGATTGATTGTTCTCTTATAATGCCTAAATCTTTATGCATAAACCACACTGAGATTACTGTAGCAGCATCAGACGACCTGATTGGTTGTTCGAGTCTCTGTCTTTACGTTGTCTCCTCTGTGACACAAACTGTCCTCCACATTCAACATGTTCAGTCAAATGTTTGTGTTAGAAAACACAGTGTGGGTTAAACTGGAGATATTTAACACACACACACACAATGCAATTCGCTGTCCAGTTAATTTCACACTCTGCTGCTGAGCTTCAATACGGAACCACTTTATTAAAACATAGAAATTAAAGACAGCATTCAGCGTGGAACAGAAAGCTTGCTGGATCATTTTATTCCTCAGTCAGTCAGTGTTGGAGGTAAACAGCAGCACCTTCACATTGCCATCTTCCCCTGTGACTCATCTCACAGTCTGGGACTTTGCAGTGTGCGTGTGTGCGTGTGTGTGTGTGTGTGTGTGTGTGTGTGTGTGTGTTATCCTCCTACAGGTTAGATCAAGACTCACTAAGAATTAGCATGTCCACAGGCAGTCCCATTCTGTCCCTATGGGGTTCATTAGCCTCGATGCTAACACCCACCTACAGTAACAGCAGCTGACTCTCTGCTCCCACACACACTCAGTCGATGAGAGAGGTCAGGTGTATTCCTCTCAGCAGTGGACTTATTTGTAGTTATTGTGGCCGGAGGGTAAACACATGTGAATTAATAATAACTAATATCTTCTTCTGCCTTGCCCTCTTGGGTTTTTCTGCTTGACCTTGCTGAAGCTCTCTGCCTTGTCTGAGAAGTCTATCTGAGAAGTCTCAAAAACTCAAACTGACACAATATCAGACTTTACTGCCCGTCGTCCTTCCCAGGAACAACATTATCTTATCTGATACCTTAATCACTGTGTTTCTGCAACAGTTATACATACACACTTATTTTAAGTGGCTATAATTGATATTTTTATATTAACAGGACAAAAATGACAATGTGAAAGGTGTCACTCATATTAATGAATTCATAGAGAATCATCACATTAATCTGCAGCTACTCTCGACTTCATAGCTCACTATTTATCTGTCCGACACACCACTTTACTATTTTTATTCACTCTTGTTGCTCTCATAGCGACGCTTTTGGCCGTAGTAAGCAGCAGTTTTCAGCAAAAATACATGATAGCAGAAAGACACATTTAACAAATAGCTAGTGAACACAGCGGAACATTTAGCAGCTAAAGAACCATGTATTTCCCTCAAGAGTTGGTAGAGACCAACAACGGAGCTAAAAGAGAGTGAGTATTCGACTTACAATCGCATGACTCCAAATAAATGATAATGTTGCTCGGTAACTGTTGGATGTGTAATTAAGCAATGGAGTTCCCCATATCAGCTTAAAAAATGTTGATTTGCAAATCTTGTGTTCAAACTTGTTTCCGCTCCCCCCCAGTGGCCAAAGAAATCAGTTAATGCAGGTTTAAAAGCCGAGGTTTGAAGTTAATTCTCGACCTGGAAACAATAGTTAAGAAAACAATTATTAGAAGCTAGATGAGAAGTCCTTAAAGTCCTGGATGGAAATTTAAACATCTACAATTTCATGACAACTTGGCAACTTCAGATCATTTGATATGATCAAAAGCTGCTGAGCGGACAGGCGGGTGCAGGCTTTATGTCAGTCGAGGTGGAAACCCTGATTCTGATGCGTGGAGTGTCGGAAAGTAACCTTCATCTGCCCTTTGTGAAGCCACAGAGCGTCACGAAAGAAGGAAGTGATGCGAGGAGGATCAGAAAGAAAGCCCTTGCCCTCTTCTGTCTCTCTACCATCAGAAACAATGCAAAGAAAAGAGCTCTCTCCTTTCCCGTCATGTCTGTGTATCTGTAATATCAGTCTGTCATCCTCCTGGGATGGGAGGATGAGGGGATGGAGGGGGAGGCAACGAAAGGCTGCAAGCTAATTAGGTTTTTATCTCTCCACGCTCCTCTTCCTGTCCTCCTCCTCTCTAATCCTGGTGGGCAGCGTTGTGCCGCTCAACGCCTCGACAGTCAAACACAGTGGGGGAATAATTGGTACAAGCAGCACCTCGCTGCCGAAACTTTATCAGTCATTCCAAGTGACACAGTTTCTCCTCTTTCTCCTGTCTCCACTCGTTCTTCTCTCAAAAGTGCTTTCAGCCTGATTCAACAGCTCTTTATTCGTTGTCTCCTTCATCCCTTCATTCTTTTCAGAGCTTCTGGATTTTTACATTTTGCTTTTCACTAACTAAATGACAGCTTTCTCTGTCTTTATGCTGTTTCTCTCAAATGTTCCTCCTCTTCCCCTCAAACCTGATCTCTCCCTAGTCCACTTCTTCTAGTCTTTGTTTCCGTCTCATGTTCTTCTTTGTCCCTGTACCAACTTGATGATGATGTCTTTCTGAGTAGGTAATACCATGGAAAGATATGTTACTAAGTTTTTAACATTAATGCTAGTTCAAAAGAAACAAAATCCAAATGTCTTTATACTCCAGTGTTTGTTTTTTTTGCCAAAAATAAAAGATCTTTGCCTGAGTGGTTTAAATCTGGAAAAAGCATATATACACGTATATTCATCTCCACTTAATAATATGTAATAACATGTGATCTGTATGTAAATTTTTTATCTAGATAATGGAGAAACTCATGGTAATGGAGGGGTAAATGCAGCAGAACACATAACATCTAGATTTGACCATCTGGATCTGGTCTGATTCACATCTGTACAGTTTTGAAACAATCCAGATTAAAATCCACCCATCAAGTTGTATAAGGCCTTTTCCTGCTATCTCAAGCTGCTCTTTAAAAAGATCCAGACGAGCACTTCCTTTGCAAAGGGAAATAACCCCTAACTTCTCCAGAAGTCTTTCTTTTTCCTGTTTCCTCTGTTTCTCCGCTATCTAACGGTGTGTTGTGGGTGTCCTTCCTTCAGATGGATGTGGTCTATACCTTCCAGACGGGCCAGGCACCGGTGCCCGGTGCCCTGCGCCGCCAGCCGTCCGTCGTCAGCCAGCACAATGACGCCACTGCTGCCAAAACTCTCTCTAGCCCCACCCACCTAGGGCTTAGCTCCTCCTCCTCTCTCACCAACTCGGCCGGGGCTCCGCCCCCTGCTGCTACTGCTTCCTCCTCTACTGCAGGCAGTGAGTCTGTGACCAGAGGCCAGCTAACATCACGCTTCATCCAGCTGGACTTTTTTTCTCTGTTTCAACTGCATGAAACACTGAATGCTGCATGACTCACTAAATCTATCACACTGTTTCTGCCAACAGCGGATGTCTGAACATCCTGAACTAATCTAAAACATCAGAATGATTATCTGAGTGTTATTATAATTATTGTTATTATAAACAACTGACGGATATAACATTATAGCAATTACACAATCCACATTTTGGGGGAAAAAGACTTTATTCTCTTTATTTCTGAGAGTGAGATGAGATGATGGATATCAATCTCATGTCTGTGTGTTAGGTCAAACGTGGTTAGCCATCTTAGCAAAAAGAAACAGCTAGCCTGGCCCTGTCCAAAGCTCGAAAATACACGTATAAATATACACCTATAAAGCTCACAAATTACAAGAGTGCAAATTTCAGTCTTTTTTTATAATTTTTTTTTATTAAATTGTATATATTTGTGAGCCGTTTTTACAGTTTCACATCTTCAAAAGGAGCCAGTGGGCTTGGGGCTGACACAGACGGAAGTCAGAAAGTCCTGAGAGATTAACTAACACAGCGTTGCCTTCTAGTCTTTTCATTAGAAGTGCTGACAATAAGAAAAAACATGGCCAGCTTTATTCTAAAAAAAAACATCTAAAAGCTCAAAAAATTAGCTTACAGACAACCTGCTCCATGTGTTTCCATCTCTGAACTCCACACTGTTTCTATGTGCTTTCTACTTCACCTTCCTCTGCTTTTCCATCTCCATCTTAATCTCGTTCTCCTCCTTTTTTAAATACCTTTCATCACCTCTCAGCCTGCTGCTTCTCCTCCTGCATGTCATGGAGATTTAAACTCTTAACATGCTTCTATTAACCTGACATGACTTGCTGCCTGACGAGTCGATGACAGACACACGTGGCCAACAAGAAGAGAAAGAAGCTTTGAATCGCTCTGATTTGTGACAGAGATCCTTCTTATACTTTCTTTGTTGATTTTTTTTCCTGTTTTATCTGAGGCGACAGCCTGGGCAGCGAGATAATTTAATGGGTTAATCCTGAGCAGGGTTGAATCTGTCAGGCTCAGCAAGTCTCTCATGGTTTAACAGCCAAGAGCTTTTTAACTTGAGAGCTGTGTTGTGTGTGGTGGTTGCATGTATGCTCTAAGCCTGCAGCTCTCATGTGGTTCAGTAATAGAGAGCTTTGAACTGCAGGGTTATTAATTATGATGAAGAGTGTCTGCTGGTGCGTATAAATCAGTGTGATCAGCTGCAGCCTCTGTGGATTCATGACAGAGGAAGCGGTTTAAGGCAGAGAGAAGAGAGCAGCTAGAGGACAAAATGATTCTGGTTCTAAATATGATTATAAATACTTAACAGTGTGCATGTGTTTGTTGTTTTTCCCGTGTGTGTGTGTGTGTGTGTGTGTGTGTTTACTGGGGCCGGTATCGTTTGAAAATCTTCTATACTAGTGCTGACACCATCAAGGCTCAATTACCAGTTGGCAAAGCGAGCCTTAGACCCCCAAGTGCCCCCAAAGTCACAGTTTTCCTGCATGTCCGTTGGCTTTTGCTATTTATACATATTTGTTTACACATCAAAATTTGTTTAATTGCAAATTTGTTAGTGAATTTGCACATTGACGTATAATATCAACAAATTTGGGTCCTGTTTTATCAGATAACCTGTGCAGCCGTACAAGAACTTTGTCAGAGTAGGGAATCAGGGCCTATCTGATCAGAAAAGTCAGCAAGATGATGAATGTGACTTTTCAGTTATATATACTAGTTTCGGCCTACACCAAAAAAGAATTGAGGTTCAGTACCCAGCCCTAATGTTTGCTATGTGTTCATTATGTGGGGGAACACAACTTGACTGCAAAGTCACACTATGAGGACCTGTGTTGCCTCTAATTAATCTGACCATGGATATGAAACTATCCTAACTTGAATAAATTAATAATGAATGAATAAAATGTCAAATAAAATAATATAAGAAAAGAAAGTCAACAAGACTTTGGTGGTCTTGTCTGTTTTTATGTAAATAAAAATACAAGTCCCCATAATGTAAATCATTCCATTTTAGGGTGAAGACTTTAAGGTTAGGTTAGAAGAGAAGGTAATTAATGTAAGTGAATGTAATGTCCTCTGATGTGATGAAGATGACTCTGTGTGTGTTTGTGTGTGTGTGGGGGCGGGGGTTACTATATTTATCCAAAAACCGGAGTCCAGCAGCTTTGTGGGGACCACTGTGCTGGACCCCACAAGTTTAAAGGGTCAAGACTTGGTTTTAGGGTTGAGGGTAGAATTAGGTTAGAGGTAGGGGTAGGGCAAGGGTTAACGTAAGGCATGTAGTTATGAAGGTTAAGGTTAGGTAAGATGCTAGGGAATGCATTATGTCAATGACGGCTCCTCGTGAAGATAGTGCCACCTGTTGGTAGAGTTTTTTGTTGCAGTTTGTCTTCCTGCACTCGGCTGCCTCCAACATCATCATTGTATTTTCTTTTAACTTTTTGTGTTGATGTTTGTGGACATTATTTTTTGTTATCCCACCATGTTCTCATCCAGCCAACCTCTGTTTGACCAGTTGTGTTTTGTGGTTTTGCACCTCCCCGCCCAGATTCAGATGCACGACCACCATGTGTACCATCAGTCCCTGCAGCCTGCTTGACATCACTCTGTCATAACAATGGAGTCTGTAGCTGCCCATCTGCTTATCCTCTGACGTTTCTTTTCTTCCTTTGTTTCAGATTAAGGTGGTGAACGCGTTCCGTAGCTCCCTGTACGCCGGGCTTGAGAGCCCAGAGTCCCGTAGCTCCATCCACAGCTTCATGGCCCATCCTGAGTTCGTCCCACTGTCCGAGGAGGAGGCTCGCATCCCCCCCATCAAGGAGACTGGAGACGAGATCGACCCCCTCCCCAGCGCCTCCTCTAGGTCGGGGGGAGGAGGAGAGCCGCCCAGCGCCTTCACCCACAGCCGCGAGTCATCCATCTGAGCTCCTTCTTCTCCTCCCTCCTCTCTGTCAGCATCATCTGTCATCACACCAACTGAACTGTCGCACTGAGGAGGGAAGTCATCACTCTGCTCATCCCCTCATTCTGCACACACACATTCTTCACACCGTCTTCACCCCTCTCAGTCATTCCTGCCACGTTGTGTTTTACATACTGACTGTGGCATCGTCCTGCCTGTAAGTTTGTCCCTCCACCACCACAATCACACGCATTGTATCAGCAGAGGGTGGAGTCCAGAGTCTCCACTGTGGAAGGCTTGTCCTTGTCCATTCATGTATATTTTTTACTTGATGATCCTTTTGAAAAGCTTTTAAACTTTGTTGGGTTCGATCTTTGGGGGACTCGCAGCAGCATGTCGTGTTCTGTACTCGCTTCATTCCTGCGTAACGCTCTCAAAAACGGCACCGAACTTTTCAAAAGAGTGCAGTGATTCTCATGTACATACGCTTTTCGGCTCCTCCACACAGCTAATAGCCGGGTTTGGTGATCAGAAGATTTTTAGGCAAAAGCAAAAATGTAATCTTTTTTTTTTTTCTTTTTTTTAACGATCGTAAAATCATGGTTGATTCAGACTCCTGAGAATGTCTTGTGAGTGTGACACTACAGTCTTCAAGGTTTAGTTGTTTAAAAAATTGTTCTTCCCTTTATCGTTTTTGTATGTGATGGTTTTTCTTTAGCTGCTGTGTTGCATGTGGAAGGACCGAATGTTTACTACCCAAAAATATCTAACATGGCGGCGCCCAGAGCAGAGCTGCTCAATGGGGGTCTGATCTCATCTCATCCAGTCAGGGTTCTGGTTCTCTCTGCCCCTCCCCCAGTACGTCCACATTGTTGATAGGAAGCACGAGTGTGGTTCATGTTTCCCCATCTAGTAGGATGCATGTTATGTTTCATTCGTGTTGAGTCGCATGATAACTTACGAATGAATATTTGCGATTGTGTTTAGACATGTGTGTTAGTCTACAGCAGCGTCGGTTCAGAGCTCCACTAACTTCCTGTCTGTAGGACTGAACATCCTGTTAACACAACAAGACAAGAGCTGACTCATCATTACTCAGCTCATGTTGAGGAAACAGCAGGAGGGCAGCTAAAGCCCTGAAATACTCCTTGCAGGGTTCGTCAAAGTATTTGAAAGTTGGAGAAATGCTTAATTTGAACTTTTATGTTTTCAAGGTTCGGAATATGCTTGAATTCAAATTAAGTCCTTGAAAAATGCTTGATTTTTAACATAATCTGGTGTTTCATCTACACACTCTTTCATGTAAACCAAAAATCTTTTAATATTGAAATGAAACTGTTTTTTTGTTTGACTTTTTTTTTTCTCCTGGCGTCTCACACCAGACGTGGAGTGGAGCTGCTTGACTGACACGGCCACGAAATGAAAAGGGGGCGTTTTTGCGTTCCCCTCCACGTCAGGTATAAACCCGACATCAGGGCATTGAAGATAGCTAACTAACTATTGTACCTGCTCATCAGCTACTAGAGCTACTGATTTTGTAATTGATTTAGTAACATGCCTGGCTGTCTTTTTATTGACAACTGGCTGGCAAACGAAAAATAAAAAAATGACTCCTAAGAGGAGCCAAATTGATTCATAACTAGATAAGTCTTTGCCTTGTTTATTCCTAACCTGGAAATTAGCAAGCATTAAATAATCATGTTCAAAACTAATATAAACAGCTGCTAAAATAAAAGTGACAATACATTGATTACTGTGGGTATAAAAGAATTTTTTAAACCATTGCAATTAAAAAAAAAAACAATTTAAATGTGATGGTAAAGGCAAGGGGAGTCTGGACATTTTTGCTTTAGGTACCTTGAAAGAGCTTGAATTGCACTTTCTTGCACAAATCTGTACGAACCCTACTACAGTAGGTGTATCCATAGGTGGACCTGTAGGCGAGTAAACTCTGCGTACAGTACGTGTGGCCCTAAATTTTGTGGTTCCTTGCGAACGTGATTCATCCATGCATACCCATGCTGGGTTGCACTGATAAAATGAGGCCGACAAGAAAGGATGCAGCATTCCCTGAAAATTATCTTTCCGCTCCAGTTGTCTATGTTTGTACCAGCAACTGTGCACTGAGCTCGGTGCTGGTTTCAGTTCAATTAGGTTAACAAATAGACACAGACGGAAACGAAAATACTCCAGGGATGAACGTTATCACTCATTGTCCATCAAATGCCAGTCTTATCTCCTTCCTCCTCCCTCTCTCTCTCTCTCTCTCTCTCTCTCTCTCTCTCTCTCTCTCTCTCTCTCTCTCTCTCTCTCTCTCTCTCTCTCTCTCTCTCTCTTTTTATCTCCCCAGCTTCTCCCTCTGCCTGACATGCTCATATTAGATAATACCCACCCTCTTAATGTTTGGCAACCAGTCAAAAATGACAGATGACAACCTGTGACCGTGACACTGTGAGGCGACCCCCCCCCACACACACACACACACACACACACACACACACACACACACACACACACACACCCCCACCCCGCTAACCACTGCCCCACTGTGCCGTCCTCGCAGATGACAAAATGTCGACATTTAAGTCACTTCTTTTAGGTTTGGACTCTCCAAACTGAACGCTACTGCCACAGGATGAGGAAGTGCTCATCCCTTTGTCTCTCAAAATAAACGTCCTTAAGGAGACCTGGGTTGCAGGAGCACCAGATTAGCCCCAGTTTACCTTGTCTTCTCCCCAGACACATCCTCAAACTCTTCCTGGTGACTCATGATGATAATGATGTTTTATAATGTGACTCAGATTTAAAGTAGAACTACTGCACCTCTGTAATAAAAACACAAAGACTAATAACAATTTAACCATTTAGAGGCTCTCAAGCGTGCCCACATAGTCTTTACATTGGCTTTAGATGTAATCTCTGCCTCTGAAATTAGCTTTGTGTTAATTTTGAACACGTTAAAATAGGAATGTCTCCACTATCGATGAGTCTGTTTTTGTGTCAGTTCAACAGACAGGAAGTTAATAGATCTCTGAACAAGGTCTGGACCGTCTGCCTGTGTTCAGGACAAATCTTAGTACCAGTTCTGATGTTTTTGTTCCCCTTGTTTGTCAGATTTTCTGAACAGAAACTAAATCAGCTGTCAGTGACATCACACAGCGAGCAGCAGAGAAGGTGTTTGATCGTCATCCCTCTCCGCTCTGCTGTGTTTGATTAACAGACGTCAGTGTGGCGGCCACGCTGAGGTTTATGGGAGACTGACGATGTCACCAGTCGGCCTGTAGAGTTTCATCCACTGTGTGTCCCCGCTGCCGCTCAGTATGTTCTGCCTGCCATTGTCTGCAGATTACTGTCTTAAAAGAAGAAGAAATCATCTTCCAATCAGAAGCAGCGATGCATCTAATCCCCGCAAAGTCTGACTAGCAGCCATCAACCTATCAATGAACCAGGACACGTTATTGAAGTAATGTGCTACTACTGCCATATTTCCAGCTTTTTGTCATGACTAGGTTCTTCCTCTCCCCTCTGATGAGCTTTTTCTATGTAACTCAGAGCCATATTTTATAGGTTGTCTGTATTGTTTTTTTTATCTCATTATTATTGAGGTTTCCTTTGGACTTTCTCACCCCTGACCCCCCTCCCCTGGCCCTTTACTCCAAACACGACCAAAAAGCAAGGAGAAAATCTTCAGTCGTCACTGCCGAACCAAGTTTAAAGGACCTCTACAATGTTTACATGAAAAGCAAGTGGGTGGCAGTTCGCCTGCGCTTCTCTCATCCGACCACTTCCCTTTCATTCCCTTACTTTCCTGAATCTTAGAGTTACTATTTAACTAAATGGGGAATCTTTCTTGCATGTTTTTCATATAAAATTCAATGTTTTGCTCATTTTTTACAATTCTTCTGTATTTTTATATTAAGTACTTTTTAATATTTTGGAGATATATGAATATATATGTATAGGCTGAAGAGTTTGGTGACAGTGCAGTACATGAATGAGATGAATCTATCGTGGACTCTGTCTTTTTACAGCTCTCTAAATATTTATGCCACGTGTGTCGTCTTGGTCACCTGATGTTAGGGCTCAGAAACCTGCAGTGACTTGTTTACTTCCTGTTGGCCGTTCAATTGGAATCTCAACAATCTAGTTCCATCAGCCCCCTTTTACATGAGCATATTCACGTTATGTTGTGATACACTACACGCTATGTGATTTGCAGTTATCCAACTCCATTAGAGTTCAGCAAATGCAACATGAATACAGCTAACTGTATCTAACATTAAACGGGAGTGTATAATTATTTATCCAACCGCTGGGTTTCTTTGTTTTTGTACTTTGAAGCTACTACGACTGATTTCTTTGAATGAGTGGACTGACTCTGTTTTCCAACTGGCTGTTGTTGGAGCTGACGACTTTAAAGAGGATCAAAGCTGTGTCCCGCTTCAGGCACCGCCTCCTTTGAAAGGGGCGTGGCCTATGAAGGCGTGTCTGCCCCTTTTCCAAAAAATGAGCTCCAATCCCTTTTAGACAAACCAAAACTGAGAAAGTAACCTGAGGACCAAAGCATATGTGCACAAGTGACTCTTATTTTTATTAACTGGCCTTGACCCAGTTTCCCAAAAGCATCTTCAGGTTAAGACGATCCTAGTCCAATTGTAAGTCTATGGGCTCTGATCCAAATCGGACTTGAGGACAGTTAGACCTGGGCCAACACAACCTGATTAGACTGAATATAATTTGAACCCAGCTCGACTTGGGTCTTGGGTCAGGTCTAGTTTCCTCTCTTCGTTATTAGTAAGTAATTCCAGTATTACTGTGACCAGGAGCTGTAATACCTTTAGTAAGTTTGTATTTGGAGTTTTTGTTGAAACTTCTATTTTGGTATTTGAACATCCCACAACGGCTCTGTACAGAACAGTTTTTGTTCATTTGAAGATGTTTCTTTCACTGATTTGAGCGTCTGTTGCTGTACATGTTTGCAGACTGTGGGGTGAGGGGGCTAGGTGGGCTGTCTAATTATTACTAGGGCCCCAAAAAGACTTGGGCAGGCCCCGGACCACAGGTTGCGTCGTCAAAATTCAGTCCAAAGAAGGAAGAGACGCCACTTTTTTCAGCTTCATTCCTAATTTTATATTTGGTTGTGAATTTCGGACATTAAAGAAGGCGGAGCCTGTGACGGGACACGGCTGCAGCTGTAGATCATCGCCATTTTATACAACTACTAACTTCAGAAACATTTCCTGGGAAGAGAGCAGGACTGTTAAAGCGCTCATGACATTGCGCTCTTTCTGCCGTGTGTGTTGGTTATAAATGAGACACAGACGACGTTTCCTCTTAGTTTTCTGCTGAATCTGACCTTTGCTCCTACAGTCAGTGCAATGTAAATATTGTCTTATAAGTGAATGAAGTGTACCTGCTGTCTGTGTCGGTGACAGGAAATGGGGAGAGGGGGCAATCAGCCAATCATCACCCAGCAAAGCTTTAAGAATGTTCTGCCAAAGTCGTTCTCCGTTTTCTTTTCTTCTTCTGCACAAGTTTGTTTTAGAAAGTTTGACATGACCCCCCTCCCTTCCTCCCTCCCTCCCGCCTGGTTAAGATTGTCCCTCTGCTCTTGCCATGGCCTTGATGTGGCTGTGGTGGTCGTCTCTTGGACTGGTTGCCCTCACGTCTCATGCCAGGTGCACAGTACAGCACCGCCATCAGAGGCTCCAGACCTGTTTGTGCTTGTGGTTTCAACTGCATCACAAATATAACAGTCCAGGACGAGACTCGGCAGACGAGACTTGGGGGGGAAAAAGAAGGAACTCGCTTCTTATCCAGTCGGATTTTGACTGCGGGTCTTCCTCTTCAGAGCACTGCCTCTTTCAGAACAGCTTCCTGTCATCGGATATTAAGGAATTCTTTGGAGAATCTTCACATCCACTTCATTTGCTAATTAAAAAAATGTTTCAAATAAACTGGATTATCAAAGTTGGAAAAGTCATAACCACTTAACACATATATCTATATATTTATATATTATCTCTGTATATTTATATCTAGTATATATTTATGTATATATATATATATATATACATAGATATAATTAGATATAAGTATATAGATATATATGGTTTCTCAGTTGAACTTCATTGCAAAAAAGACTGAAAAAGATTTGTTTTCTGTAATTACTATGATACACAGTAATAGGCGTTGGTGTTATTTTTGTATAAACATAATATCATCTATGTGGCATGCATGACATATATACAAACTTTGGTGGTTTAAAGCAATATGTCCAACCTGGTGCGATTGGTTCTGTCGTGTTCTGTGTAGCCTAAAGCCACTCTGTGCGAAAAGAGATTTTAAAAAAAAAAAAAAAAAAATTGAGAGAAACTGCATTCGGATAAAACTAACCGTTCAGTATATGTGTTCAATGTTCTGTGTTCTGCATGTTTTAGTATGGAATGAAACATCCCAAAAGTTTGACTTGTTTTTCAAATGAAAAATCTCAAATACTCGCCCCAAACACATGCAACATTACACACACACACACACACACGCGCACACGCACACACACACAGACAGACACACACATATTTGCACTGTGAGGTGAAACACACTGAGGAAATTAAACTGTGTGACTTCTGATGGATGGATTGATGAAAGGTGATTTTTGTTTCCATCGTATCTTTATCCAAAAACATCCACCTGTTTCATCCTCTCGTCCCACCACGCACGCACGCACACGCAACACTCAGATTTCTAGATTCTCCTGAACTCATCACCCACTCATCTGTGCAGTGAGAGGAGTGGGGGAGACGATGACAGTTAACAAGACCTGAAACATTCAGCATGTGGTTCAGGTAGGCTTCAGTTCTGCAGGTGTCATCATCTCACCAATCACATCCATTGATCTACATGATCCATCGTCATCCTGCTTCTCTCTACTGGCCAGGTTGGGGAGAAAAATGAGGATAATGGAGTTTGTTGGTTATTTGTAAAATGTCTGTTTGTTGGACAGATAAGTCAGTATCGGCGTGCATGTTTGCTGATAAGAAATGTCAGTACAGAAATGGTAATTAAGAGATGTTGTATGTCCACCACAGTGCACCGTAACATGTATGGCTGCAACTATTCAATATTGATAAGTCTGTCAATTATGACTTTTTTTATCGATCAATCTATATTTTTGTCTCTAAAAATTGTCTAACCTGTCATAATTTCCCATAGCAACCAAACCCCCAAATTATTCAATTTACTTTTATATGACAAAGCAAATCCTCTATTCTGAGAATCTGAAATATAAGAACGTCTGACATTAATTGATTTTCAGAATAGTTGCCAATTAATTAATCAACAGAAAATCAAAAGGCAAACATTTTTACATTTGTTTAATTTTTTTAGCTCTAATGAAATGTCCCGTCTGTTACATGTCTTCACAATTCTTTAATATCCAAATTTAAGGGAAAATGTTTGTTTATTTATGTGTAAAATTTCAAAATTGGTCAGATGAGAGATTTGCAATAAAAAAAAAAAGAGTTCCGTCTTCAAAACTGATAGTTGCTTAGATTTACATTTAAGTCTGACTTCACTGCCATTTAAAAAGGGTTTGCCCAGATTTTAATCCCGTCTGGGAGTAAACATCTAAAACAGAATGAAAACCACAAGAAACCAAAAACTTTCTGTTTCTAAATCAAACAGCTTTGGAGTTTTTAGAAGGGGTATTTTATTTATTTTTTGATGGAGCTAGCTGTTTCTGCTTCCAGTCTTTGTGCTAAGCTCGGCTAAATATGTCCTGTCTGTGTACTGGACAGACAGATGACGAAACTGGAAGTCTGACCCTGGAAAAGAGAGAGAACAAGAGTGTTTCATAAAATGTGACTTTAAGTCTGTATTAACACACGGCAACATGATTTAATAAAGTGAATGAGTAAATGTTTTGTACACCTGCTCAAGATGACTTCAGTTAGAGAAATCTGTGTAAAAATTTTTATTTAGTGATTTTTCGGTTTTCATCAGGCAGTAAAGGTGACCGTCATGGTGACAACGTTGACGGTATTAAAATTTTGCTTCGAGATGGTGGTTTGGCAAATCTGGCAGCAGGATTCAAGAAATACTGAGGTCATGAATCCAAAAAAATCTCTCTTTTCTCTTATTTGGATTTATGCTATTTCATTTATTCAGTTACTGTTTACATTTTATGTGCAGATATTCCCCAACATGGAGGTTTAAATTCTGTTTCAAAGCCTTGCTCATACTGCCAGGAATACAGGAGGACATATTAAATCCTATGTTTATGATTTGTTGTGTCCTTTGACTTTTCATCTAGCGCCACATTTGTTATTTGTCCAACACTTTTTTTAAATGAACAAATAACAAAATAATGACATTCTCATCAGCCTCAGCTCAATTTGCGTTTAGTGCTAATTAATAAATGTTAACATGCACACAAGCTAGACTAAGATGGTGAACATGGTAAATATTAAACCTGCTAAACATCAGCATGTTAGCATTGTCATCATAATGCTAAAACACAGAGGACATGACCTCAGTGTCCTGTCTGAGCCTCAGCAGTGATTTGTTTGTGAGCCAAAATAAAACTTGTGCTTCCGTGTGTGTGTGTGTGTGTGTGTGTGTGTCAGGTGGGCTGTTGGCTCGGTGAAGGTGTGTTTCCTCAGTGTGTGTGTCACCTTCTCCCTCGTTCACTCTCATCCTGTCTGTTTTCTATCAAACATCCTCCTCCTGTTTGCTTCAATCTATGCAACAGAATCCTCCAGTTCGACTCCAGTGGTTCATTTTGGTTTCTCACTTTCTCTCCCTCACTCTGTCTGCTCGTCTCCGTCTTTATTGACTTTTTATTTTTCAGTTCTTTCTACAAACAGAACCACGAAACCTGTACATTGATGTATGTATGTATGTGTGCAACAGGTGCACACACCCACGTTGTTTTCTTTACTCTTTTGTAAGATATGATCGTGTGGAATGCCTTAGTCTTAGTGTCATGTCGTTTGAACTTAAGCTGAACAAAAGATGATAATCAAGCAACTGAGTAAAAGTTGTTACATAAGTATATATAATATATAAATATATATAAATATATAAAATCTATATACATAAAATAAAGCCATTGGAATTTGAAATAAATCTGTGTCAATTTGTGATTTATTTATTTATTGTTGAAGATTAATTTCATACAGATTTTCTTTTATTTACTATTTAAATTGATTTGTTTTCCTTCTGACTGACAAGTTGATAGGAATGAATGATGCCCTCTCCTGGGAGAGGTTTGATCTTAACACCTCATGAATTTATTAAATGTATCAACGCACTTTGAACTGAAATCACAAAAACCTGGACGCTTTAGTCAAGAACATGATTTATTGTCTATAAAGAAATCATCCTGAGTTCTGCAAGATTATGATGAAGGACTGACGGAACTTGAGGTATAAATCGGGTGAGAATCTATATTTTTCTTACTGTCAACAGATCCCATAAAAGACCCAAACCAACAATGAATTGATCCACTAACAAGTGTGTATATCCAAAGTCTGATGTATCATATTCCTCTGTGCCATAGAGCTCTATTTTTGTCCAGAAATTATTAAAAACACATCAGTGAGTCATACTGTTGCACTGGGTGACATAATCCTTCATTATCATGAACACACACTGTAATTTATTTTGACTCAATCACACACATACGATGCTGCTGCTGCTGGAAATACTCACTACAGCACCAAACGTGGTTCAGTGGTGGTGGACAAAGTATTCAGATCCTTTACTTATGTATAAGTACTATTATTCAGTTATGGCTTTTGGTTTTAGAGTGCTATCCCAGGTTTTTCAGTGACCCCATCTAGCCACCCGTAGGAAAATTTTCTGGGGGCGCCACTGATGTAGTGGAGTAGAAGTAGAAAGTGGCGTGAAAAGAAAATACTCAAGTAAAGTACAGGTAATTCAAATTTGTACTTAAGTACATCACTTGAGTAACTTAGTTACTGTCCACTACTGGGTTTAATCTGCCGCCGAAAATAATCAACAACAAATGCTTCATTTCCTTTTTTCTCCTACCTTTTCTATTTCCTTTTTTTATAATTCAAACAATATATACAATACAATACAATATATATTTACGTCTTCAGTAGGAACCAATGGGAGTGAAGGACAGGAAGTCACAAAGTATTGATAGACAAATGGGATTTATTGACAGTAGAATAAAACCACATTTATCCTTTAATAAGAATAGCATGCCTGGTTTTACTAACTTTGAACAGTTTTATTTTGTAATATTTTAATTATGTTACTGGCTTAACTCGCTCACCTATACTTACAAAATAATGAGATTTCATTATTGTGTATGACTGCTGTGTGTGTGTAATAATGTCTAGAATTTATGATCAAAATGCTTTGTAGTTGGACAGCCAATGAAATAAGTCATTGTCATAGTGATCACTCTCACTGCCTATTTCAAAGTAGTTGTCCAAGTTGCATCTTTCCGTAAAGTGTTCTGAGTAAAAACTTAAAAAATAAAAGGATTATCTTCTCAGATACAGAAATGACGGCTGATGAGCAGCAGAGAGCTCCTGTGCATGATTCATACACAGTAATCTTATTTATATGGTGGACATCTTGGATCACTACGCTACCATGGAAACCCAGCTGTTATCAACACCTGTTACAGTGAGCAGTAATACTGAGAGAATATTCCTGTACTGTTCCCACCACTTAGATGGTGATTGATCCAACTTTTAGATTCAGAGACACAACAACTTCTGGCCAGATGTTGATATTGCTTCTAGCCGTAGGTTGACTGCCCCCGACCTGGGAGTCAGGACCACGCAAGATAAATCTGAGGGGTCATTAAGTGATGTACAGGAAAGGAAAAGCAGAAGAAAAATACTTCTACAGCACAAAATTGTGTGTATTTAGTCTGACTGAAGCTTTTTTTCTTAGGTTTAGAAAGACTCACGGACAATCCTCTTGAACTCGTACCTTTAGATTCATTTGCTTGAAATTGACCCGAGGATGGTCAGATCCAGTCCAAACAGACTCAAGGATCAAAAGATCCGATCCAAAATGCAGTGGATCTTAGAAAACTGAAATAGAGAGGGATCTCCGGTATCAAACATTCTGACACAAGACCTGAGACCTGCAGCAATACAAAAGGACCCTAGATCTCATTAGACTGAATATGATTAGGACTTGGTCTGATTCGGGTCCTGGGTCAAGTCCCGGTTTCTATGAACCAAGTGGACCCATGAAGACTTCATTTTACATTTAAAAATACAATGTCAAAAAATACTTACTGTATAATATTTTAATGATCCCATGACCTTTCCTTTAGAGCCATCTTCATATCAGCTCAAAGACAACTGTGGCTGTAATGAACCAGCCACCTCTAGGGGGCGCTAACAAACAGTCCTAATGTATTGTATGTTACACATAGACACATCTTGTGTTTTTAGTCTCCTTTTAAATGTTCAGCTCCAGGTGTGGTGACAAGACTTCCTCTTTCTCAGCAGCATCCAGCTACTGAGTGCAACACTGCCACCATGTGGATACTGGCTGCTTTACACCTGAGGGACCTCCTGCTACAGAACACCAATAAATCAAGCTGTGCTTGTAAAGTACAAGCATGTCGAATACTGTACAGTACTTGAGTAAATGTACATAGTTACATTCCACCACTGCTGATACTTGACTGCTCTGTGACACGTCTGCTGCATTTACCAGTTAAACTGAAATGTAGTTGAGATTTATAAATCAAGAGCTTCAACTTCTCATGTCTTTGTTAACCCTGACAGTTCAGTGCAGAGCTGCAACAATGCGCCTACTGATCCAGACAGGAGAACAATCCACTGTTTGTCAGTACCAGTACTCCGTTCAGATAAACACCATGACACGGGTCAAACCAACAAGGTCAGTCTGTCTCCCTCATGGCTCCTCTTTTACCACAGTTTGGACAGTGGTGGTGAACACTGTAAAAATACTCCTTACAAGTAAAAGTCCTGCTTTAAAAATGTTACTTAATTTAAATTGTGCAAGTATAATCAGGAAAATGTACCTAAAGTACTAAAAAAAAAGTATTCAATGCAGAAAAAAATCCCCTGACTGTTATTATATACTATATCTTTAGATTATTTTTATTTACACATTAATGTAAAGGCAGGATTTTTACTGCTGTAGTTGTTCAGGTGAGCATTTTTTTGGATTGCAACTGATGATTAGCCTATTTTAATTAGGGATTAATCTGCTTGTAAGTTTCTCCATTAATTGATAGTATGCAAAATATCTAAAAATAGTGAGAAATGCTGTCACAGTTACCCATAGCCCTAAGTGACATCTTCATAATGTTTTGTTTTGTCCAGCCAACAGTCCAAACCTCAAAGTATAAAAATTAATTAAGATTATTAATACAACTAAAAGGAAAAGCAGAAAATCTTCACATTTGAGACCCTAACTATTAAATGTTTTTGCATTAATGAGAATGACTCAATCAATCAATGGAGAGCAAAATATACTAGTCAACAGTAAAAGTACTCTAATTGCAGAAAGGCCCATTTCAGAATTATATATATAATAGACTATTTTACAATTTCTGGATTACAATTGATAAATAAAGTGTACATTACTTTAATGTTGCAGCTGGTAAAGGCAGAGTTAATTTGAATTACTTTACATATTGCTGGGTATGTTAACTTAACAATAACTTAACAATATTGTGTATTAATCTAAATCTGCAAAGTAACTAACTATAGTTGGTAGAGATGGTAAAAAGTATTAATTTTTTGCCCTCAAAATGTTGTGGAGTAGAAGTATAAAGTAGCATAAATTACAAGTTCGCAAAATTGTACTTAAACACAGCATCTGAGTAAATGTTCTTTCCACTACATCATCTGCAAAAGATACAATCTGGAGGTCAGCAAACAGGAAATATTAAGATTTCTCACTTTTCCATGTTAAAATCTTTTCTTATCTTAATTAAAGGTCTAAGAATAGAAGTTGTCTATTGAGTAACAGCTCTGATATGGCTGTAGGAGAGTGAGTAGTAACTCTGAGGCTGAGGTAGAATTACACTAAATTACATCCTGCATTGTTTCCTTTAAATCCCTGTTGTACAAGAAGGTAATCTGAATCCAGTGTGGGAATGGCTCCACCAGTAGCAATGAAAACTATTATATAAAAAGGGTAATTACATTCACTGGCTGTTGCTGAAAAATGCAGACCACAAACATGGGGTTTAATTTAATGAAGACTACTCTGAGCAGCAATAGTCAACCAGACACAAGAATTTACCCTACATCTGCCAATTTGTTCACATTTTAGTAAGTTATAGGTTGTTAAAGATTCATGTTTTATTTGTGTGGACTCCTTAAAAGGCCCTGTACACACATACAGGTGTTTTCAATTACTCTGGCTGATTAGACATATAGTCGGACTGGCTAAAAAGAGAAGTTAACTGGAGCAGGAAAGAAATTCTGCTGCTGGTGGACGAGTCACATCAGGGAAACCATATAATGGAGAGATGTTACTGCCACAACGGTAAATTCAGACAAGTGACTGCAAACAAAATCAATGCAGCTTTATTTGTTATTTGATTAAAAACAAGTAAAGTGGTGTAAATCTTATCAAATGTTCAAATTAAATTAATATAGTATTGGTTCAGCTAACATATAATTCATCATATAATCACTCTAAAACATGTGTCAGAAGGTTTGTGCGTATATGGCAAGCCAAAGTGGTCTAAAATGCCTGGTCGGACGTCTGATTGCACACTGAAGTCAAAAGTGTTTGATTTGACAGCCTGCGTGTTTTGAGTCACACAGATTATGATCGTGTAAACAGGTTAACCAAACAGGCAGTGCAAACATTTGTTTGAAGTATGAAAATAACGTGTTAGAAGTGTTATTTACTTGTTCTTGAAGCTGTCCCATTGGCAAATTATACGTTTTAATCAGTTATGATTTATAACATAGTTTCAGAGATCACTTCACTTTCAATTCAATATAGAAATGTTAAAGGAAATAATTTCAATTCACAGATATCATAAGAGAGCAGCACTGTAAATATACTGGCAACACAACTGATGATAAACCTACACAGAAATTTAACATGGGAGAAGTATGTCTTTAGCATCCTTTGATCACATGAATAACAAAGCATTACACCAAAAGCAAATAGGCGACTAAAGCCCTAAAAGTCAGTACACGCTTTTGACGTGCAATTTCGAGAACAGTAAAGGAAGAGCATGTACGTTTACGTTTGGACGCTTCAAAGACAAAGCGTGCATTTTCAACAAACATTAATGGCAAATTGCACATTAAAAACACAAATCTTTTCATGAATCCAAAGAACACATCTAAAAAGGTGCATTTTTGTTGCAAATCACATGCAGAATACGTCATCACACTCTTTTGACGTGGCAGTGTGCAATCAGATGCCTGACCAAGCAATTATGACCACATTGGCTTGCCATAAATTCACCTCCGCCATCTTGGAGTATTGGTAAGTAGTAAGAAATCTGATCAGCAGCTGTCCTACATTTGTAAGTGGGAATCAAGTGCACGTTTTAATAAATACAGGCCCTGCTTTAATCTGTAAAACACAACTTGAATGTTGGGTTTGAACAAACACAATGAGCCAAACCACAATCTGATCAACCTTGTGCTTCCTGCTTTTAAAAATGTTGACCTTCATCTGTTGATTTCTTCTCTTTTTCCTCTTCTTTTTCAGCTTCACCACTTCTCTCTTTCCTCTCTGCCCATCTCCATTTGTCTTTGAATTTCTTCACACCATGTGTCATTTACTCTCTAATGGACTAAATCACTTCTCGCCCCACCTCTGCCCACGAGCCTCTAACTGCAGCCTACATTTCTCACTGGGAGAAACTCGTCCTGGAAGGTGTTGTTAAGACAACGCTTCTAACGGGGACCTTGGTGACACCGCGGCAACCAGACTCCAGTTTATTTGGGTTCATTAGTGTGGTGATTTTAATGTCAAGGAGCTGGAGAAAAGCTCTAGGTGACAAGCATCTTAACTACAGAGAGAGTGTTTTTAGAAAAGTTTAAACCTGAACTGACAGTTTGCTGAGGTTCAATTCATCACTGACTCATTTCTGTTCTTCTCCAGCCTCAACATCAATAAACCAGTCAGCCCCATTTTTCTAAATTCCTCTTTGTCAGGCGCCTGAATCTCTCCCAGAGGAACGGGGCGGATTAGACCAGAAAAAGGAAAAATTATAATCCCTCAATTGAATTCCAACCTCCTTTTCAAAACACCTGATTATGTAAAGAGTATCAACGAGTATGTAAACCTCCTCCACTGTCACCCTGAGGTGCAGGAGGCTGTTTGGAATTGTATTGACACAAATAACCCTGGAAAATGTTTGATATTTTCCCTCCAAAGACAGAAAATCACATGTCAGAGAGATGACGATGCTGACGTTTGTTTCATTAGCAAATCAAACGCCCCACTTTGAATTTGTTGTGACTCTTAAGCCTGTGGGAGTTCTGAATTGTGTGTGTGTGAATGTGTGTGTCAGGGGGCTTTATAAAAGGTCTGTAGGTCGAACCTGAAGTCAGTTTAGTGTCTGATCATAAGAGAAGCTGCTGTCACCAACAGGGACAATGTAAGTACCTTTAAATGACTTTGCATGACTTTTTTTTTCTATTTTAATTCAAATTTAGTTCAGTTTTTTTAGTTAAGCTTCTGTAACCTTGATTTTAACCTTCCTTGGATAACTATGACCTGGATGAATGAGAACCTTTACAGACTGTAATCCGTGTTTTTATTCTATTCTGTCAAATTTACATCTGTAAAGGCGGTGATTTATGTACGACAGGTCTGTCTCTGTGAAACAAGCAAATTCTTAAAGTTAAAAAAGTATGACTTTATGTATTTTCCAGTTAAAAAGCGAACTTTAAAATTCAGTTTAACTTTCTAAAATTTTATTTTTTGTTTGTCAGATTAACGTGGCATAAAAAAAGGAAAATGAATGAGTAGACAATCAGAGTAATATTCATTTCTATTAGTGGATGGAAGAAGACAAACACACAGATGTCATTCTGAGACATTCACAAGGCTGTTTTAATATTTAGATTTATTTCTTTTCTCATGGTTTGCTGTTGAGATTTGGGAGACTCTGGGGACTCTTATCTTCACACCTGCTTTCAAGAACCACAACCTTTTAAACATTTGCCATAAATTAAAAAAAACATTGTTCAAATATAAAGAAAAACCTGTAGACCCATGTTCAAATCGAGGTAAGGTGACTACTCGCTCCCTTCGCTACATATGGTGTCAGAAGTTGGATGGATTGCTTGCCATCGGAGGTGTGCCCAGTGTGAACCGTATGATTGGGGGATGTGTGAGAGATGCCTTTGTTGCGCATGGAAGGGCTTCCTGAAGGGAAGGGCAGTGTGACGGATAACTGTCACTACGGTTAAGTATGCGCTCTGACTGCCGTACCAACGACTCTGGCCCTTTAGCGTTGTGGTCAAAGTTGCATGCTTGGTACCCTGTAGACCTGTGTTCCGATCCGGGTGGGGTGACTACTCTCTCCCTTTGCTACAAACATCCACAGAAACGTGTCAAATCTCCAGAGTTTCAGCGACTTAGGAGGAGTTTACATTGGACAGTTAAAAATGTACTCGTGGTGGGATGTTCTAGGCAGATTCCAGCATATATAGATTAAATCAAGGATATTCACTGTGGATTTGTGCCTTTTTTGGGGTACTACAGAGTCAAGTCTTTTATCATTTTGTTTTTTTTGCTGTAACCATAATATATGTGACCAATGATGAGAGGATGCAAGTACTGTAGATACTTCAAGTAAATACTTCTTCAGGGTTCACGAGCCAAGAACTGCTGATCTGACTAACTGACATGAAGTGTTTCTTGATGCTCCCTGTTCTTTTTTCTTTTACATGGAGAGTTTTGATGTGATTGTTTGTTGCTGTTGTGTGACAGAAGATGCAGATGTCCCACAGGCCTGTGCAATGGCTCGCTGTCATGCTTCTTGTCGTCTTTACAACCACCCAGTGTCAAGAGAACGAGAGGTAAGATGCCTAATTTTGACATTTTCACTTCTTGCAAGCTGTGAAGGATTTTTAATAGCTCTGACACAAAAAGTGAAGTAACTTAATAAACGTAGAAGTAGGAACATGTTTGGTGTTCTTCAGCTTTATCTTGATATGCCAGGTGGATGGATTATTTCAGCAAAGGAGAAGTGCTCACTGACACAGATTTTGTCAGATTTGTGAACAATATTTGAGAGAAATAAGCCTTTTGTGTACATAGAGAAAGTCTTAGATCTTTGAGTTCAGTTCAAGATGAATGGGGGCAAAAACAAAAGTGATTTGTTTATAATTTTGTTCACTGTAAGTAGTTTTCTTTGCTTCCATACATGTATTTTGAATCTAAATGTATTTGGATAAAACGTCTGATTTCTGAGTGTTAACTGAATTGTGAGGACCTGTACTGAGGGTGTACCAGTCCTGAATAACAGATCCTTCCCTTTCTCTACGTGCAGTCGCAGAGCTGTGAGCGAACACCAGCTGATGCATGACCGCGGCCGAAGCATCCAGAGTCTCAAAAGACTCATCTGGCTGTCCAGTGCCATCGAGGGTCTCCACACTGCCCAGACACGTTCTGCTGCTTTCAATCCCACAAAAGCCCTGGACCTGGCTCTGAGTCCGGCTCTGGTCCCTGCTGCTGGGAGCTCCCAGCCCACACGGGCACAGAGCCTCCTGAGAGACTTCTTTAATCCATATCTGACTCAACTGCCCGACAGAGAGCCCTAACATCACACTGATGCACAAACATGAAGCTACTGTACACATTCATGAAAAATAATTATTTCTGTCCATCGTTTTAACAATGAAACCCCTAAAAGCACCACGACAAGAACATCTATAGTGCCAAGACACCCATTCTCTGTCAAGATTTCTTTGAGTTTGAGCTGCCTGGAGGTAGTTTAGCAGTAGGCCGTGCCACAGAAACACTTTTTGTCTTAAAGTATAATTACATTATACATTAAGGACATGGTGACACAACCAAAAAATGTAAATGTTTTCAAGCACAAGATGATTTACAGTTTTGACTTAAACGCAACCAAATGTTTTAACTAAGTTTAGCACAAACATCCACTTTTATTATCAGTTTGAGCGCGGACAGACCACTCACCGATTCATCTGCTCTGTGTCTGCAGACAGTTAGCTAGCTAGTGTTAGCTACCTGGCTAACAGGTGAGGGACAGCGTAAAAAAAAGTATAATCTGCACACGTCTCATGACCAGACATGATGACTTGTCAACAAACACAAAACTCAGGACAGTGTGTAGAGTAATTTTTGTCCCTCTCATAGATTGGATCATTACATTACATTAATTTCCATTTTATTACTAAGCCATACTACTATCATATTTACTTTTGCTCCTTTATAATCACACTTCCAGACTACAAACTGCAGCCTCACTTTCATACACAGTTCACACTGTGGTCGCCCTGCTTAACATGTATTTAATACCCATATCAGACCTGTGACCGCAGCTTTGTTGGACAGAGGGCTAATGTGAACGTAATGTTAGTGACATTTGAGAAAGAGTAACGTCTCATACACATAGACTGCAGCTCTTCATTTGAATCTGAATCCTAAAAATTGGTTTCATATACCTTGCACCATACACACACATCTGCAGAGAAAAACTAACGCCCCTGAATTTTATTTTTTATCAACATAGTGAGGAACGCTATTTATACGCTTTTCTTTTTTTTCTAAAATCCAAAAATCTTCAATAGTATTGCAATACTTTATCCTCTAAAATATTATACTCTTTTCATGGTTATGTTGAGGCACTCACAGCACTTGGTTATGGTTAAGGAAAGTTGTTAAATGTTGTTAAATATTGAAAGAGTCCAAGGTGACATAAAGCATGAGACAGAACACATTTACCTCAATTACAAATAACCAAAGCCACAACGTTTCCCGTACACCATTGCTTTTGTTGCCTAAAGCTAGAATTATGCTTCTCCTGTCTGCATGGAGGCGAACGTGCACGTGGGTTGCTTGGATATTTCTTTCATACTTACATGTAGCACATTTACGTTTGTTCTCATTTCTATTTTGAACCAGCTGCTCGACAGGAGTTGAATCAACCAAGCTCCTCTGTGGCCTACACCCATAACACCCTTCTCTGCGTAGGTTTGCAGAGATGTTTACAAGTCTATTCAGCAAAGCATAATTCCAGCCCAAACCTAACACACACTGGAGTCAGGATATGAACTGCAGTCTCCGGTGTTAGAGTACTGAAATTGGTCCATCATCAACCTCAACTATGACTGTTGTGTGGTACAACAAACTGAGGTATTTCATTCACTTGAAAAACCATTGCCTCTGAATATAACTAAGGGAACAGTTACATTTTCTTAAAAACGTTTTTGGCAAACTAGTACGTAAACGTAATTTCTACAACACAGGGTTGCATTGTTGTGTCACCTCGACACAGAGACCCAAACAAGAGTCCTAGGCTACCTAAAAATAACAAAACACAAACATAGATTTTGTCTAAATTAAGTATAGTAGATGAATATAGGCACTTACATGCAAAAAAGATGTGGTTGTAGGTGTAAGACGTAAGCAAATACACATAAGAACTGATTTGAGAAAATAATGAATGAGGTGGAGATAAAGAACACAACAGCAGTGTTGAGCAGTTCAACTCAGATTGCTAAAAGCTTCATATTATCTTAAGCTGAAATTTACAGAATTAGGACTGTGGATTTTGTCCTCTATTTATATTATATATATATATATTGTTTTTTTTTTGTTTTTTTTTTACAGTGTAGTTGTGTTACAACTAGTTCACTTGCAGAATGGACAGGATGAAAAGCCTCCACAGTGGTGCAGTATAGAAAGGGAACTGACACAGTATAATCCTTTAGATCTTATACTTGTTTGTGTATTAAATATTTTTTATCATCACCATTGGATTTTATGCAACGTAATGCAGCTGTCAGCATGTGGGTGTGTGCATGATGATCATTGGTCTTTTCTTGGCTGCCGTTATTGCTTAGTGTATGATAATACTAAGGTGTAGTAGAGTCTATTACAGCTGTTGTTTCTTCAGTACTTTGTTGACTACTTTTACTTAGCAGTGATGGAATCATGTTTACATCTCTTGTTCAGAGTCCAGAGTTTATAATAAACAGTAGGCTACATAATGTGATCTGAAGTTAAAGACTAGATATAACTCGATGTATGGAATGATATTTATGAATACAAAGTGTCTGATTAATTCTCTTTGTGCATGTATAAAGAGATGTGTAGTTGTATAACAATGATTTGAATGCCTGTAATTGTATTGTGTGGACATTTCTATTAAACTTTGTGGATGCATGATTGAGGTCTGTGTTTGTTTGTCAACTTTCTTGCTTAAAGGTGGGGTAAGCGAATTTAATCTAATATATGATCTTTTTGTCAAATTCAGTGAATATCTCCTCAGGGTCCTCTGGCTGTCTGTTCTGTATCTGCACTGAAAAGAAATCTGGAGTTTGTACACAGCCCTGGCTCTGTAAACGGGAAACAAACAAAGTGGTTTGCACCCCACCCTTCACACAACACTATTAAGCCATTCCAGCCATGATACCCAACAAACCGATCTGCAAGGCCAGTGACATTGTGGGGGGGCTGGACTTTGTCGGTGGTGTCAGGCTGCATCATCTTGAACAATGTCTCCCACCCACTCCATGACATGCTGGTCAAATAAAAGAGTACTTTCAGTGCAAAAATCATGCCTCCAAAATGCACCACAGGAAGTCATTTCTGTCTGTGGTCCTCAGACACAGTGTCAGACACACGGTCTTTAAATCATTAACGGGACCTTGTAGTGCAATACTTGACATATTGTGCAATATTCTCTGTTTTATAATACTCAACTAGTTTGCAATACTCTGGTTTACTCTGTCCCAGTACTGCAATTTTTATGGATTTTTAACCTATTCCAACTCAATCAGTACTCATAATTATTACTATTTATCCATTACTGGAAGCAAGCCTGCTTGAATTGCTTTACTGTTGGTGTACTGCTGTTTACTGAACTGAAACACTACTGCACCTCAATAAAAAAGCAAAAAAAGCTCTAGAGTCTATGCAGTTTCGTTGCCATAATGAACTTTGCATCAATAAAACCTTTGGTTAGGCAGGGATTTTATTTTCACCTTTCGACCACAGCCTTGTCTGCCTGCCTGGAAGATCACGCTCAGGGCACAAACACCTGAACACAGACAGATCTACGCGAGATTTCTGTGGTGGCTAACGTTAAGTAGCTTCCTGTGACAACTACAGTGACACCGGTCGTGGTGATCCACCTACAGCTGCAAACATCCCTCCGGTACTCTTCAGTCATAAAGAGAAACTCTAAACTAACTGTCTACAGAGGGGACCTGTCTGTCGGCTTGAAGCGTCATCACCACCCTCGGACTGTCCGCGGCTCTCGTCCTTTAATCGGCCAGGTCAGTCGGTGTTAGCGTTACATCCGTCAGTTCAGCAGCTCGCTAGCTGTCGTTGGGTTAGCTAGTGAAGCTAGCTGAAGCTAGCCACAGTCTTCACTGGAGGTGTCAGAAGTAAAGTCCGATTTAATCAGTATCTGAAATGAGACAAATATATTTCCATCAATGCAAGCATGAAGTAATTAATAACAAGCCAACGGCAAGCGAGTAACTTTAAAATAACAAAGTGACAAGACTTTGTTAGCTGACGTTACTTGCTAAGAGAGACGTTATAAACAGCCAAGCTAATGCTAATCTTCAACATCAGCAATACTGACGCTAAGTTAGCAGCGAGGAAGCTAGTCAGTATTAGCAAAACGCTGAAGTGGGGTGTTTGTTTCCTGTGTTACTGACACTAACAAGAAATAGCTTGGTAACGTTAACACACATACGGATATTTCACATTGTCTTTGATGTGTACAGCTGATTAAAATGCTGTTAATGTCTTGTCTGCAGATATATTTGATGTTTCAGACCGGGTGTAACATCTCATAGAGATCAGTGACTTGGTGCACTCCTGATGTAATCAATAGTACTGACAATAACATGTGACAGTGACACCCGTGACAGTTCAGGGCAGTTTATCACCATTTTACTCCCCAGGTGCTGACGTCCACTGCTCTTTGATCATTGTCGATTATCGATTTACCGCGTAAGTAATTTTTAAAGCCAAAACATCAGCCATTCTCGGGTTGCAGCTTCTATGTGAGCATTTATAGCTTTTCTGTGTTATGCTCTTTTTTGAAGCTGTATTCATATATTATGATGTTTTTGCAGGAAGTTAGTGGGATAATGTTTTTTTTATTCTATATTTTTTTAGGTATTGTCCAGCCTCACCCAGCCCCACTGTGGATCTTTAGCCTCTCCAGCAGGACAGTGGCAGAGGCAGAGCCAGAACCATCGGGGACCAGACCAGCAGGCAGCAGGGCTCCATGAGCACGACGGGACAGCAGCATGCGGGGGGGCTGCGTTCTCGCCGAGGCCTTAGCCGGGACAAAGACCCCGGGCAGGGCATGGGCATGGAGACGGCCTGCTGGCTGGCCCCCGGAGTGCTGCGCAGGCTTATAGAGCTGCCCTCACCTCCCCTGTCTCGACACCAGCTTAAAAGACTGGAGGAGCACAGGTAACGTTGATCCCTGCTCTACTGACTGAGACCAGCTGTAGTAAACCTTACTTGGGATTATTTAGTGTTATGGGATAAATATGAGCTGTACAGTAATGCCTAGAGGTCAAGCAGTCTGATAAGGATGGGTTCAGTGTGCGTTAAGTAGATGGCGTCATATGTACGGCTGTATGAAAGGACTGTGTGTGACAGGGTTCCTTGGCTTTTATATCATTCTCCAGGCTTTAGGGGACATGCTTGTTTGGTAAAGACCCCAGCAAAAATCACATAATTTTCATCATCAGTTTTTACATTTTTTTTTCAGTGGAATGAAATGCAACAATTACTATTCCCCAAAATTGAGACTAGTTGCAATATATGTCAAAAAAAGTCGCAGTGTGACTTTTGTTTTTGCATATCGTTCAGCCGTACTCTGTAGCTGCTTGAGCTAACGTTAATTTCACAGTTTTGAATCCTGTCAGAGCTTTAAGGTGATCAGTTTAAAATGATATGACACAGCTACACGCTACCTGTCTGAAGTTGATGTGAGGTGATCACCTAGAGTATTTATTTAGAAAAAGATCTGCCTCTCTGTTGGACTCCTTATTTATTCAACCATTAAAATCATACAAACCACAAAACAGTCAGGCTTTACGCCATAATCAACATAATATTATCACCCAGCCCTAGTCATTCACATATAATGTCATCATTATTTCTGGTCCTTCCTGGGGGACAGGTCTCTGGGTAAAGGTCTCACCTGTTGTCTGTCCCTGCAGGTACAGCAGTGCAGGACGCTCCCTGCTGGAGCCTCTGATGCAGCGTTACTGGGAATGGTTGGTTGGACGAGTCCCTTCTTGGATTGCACCCAACCTCATCACTATCATCGGCCTGGCCACCAACGTCTTCACCACCCTCGTGCTGATCTACTACTGCCCAACGGCCACTGAACAGGTTAGTCTTCATTCTCAAACTAAGGAGAAGAAATTAGAATTAGACCATGCAGTATTTTTGTTGAAAAGAGACAGCGGGAGCAGCAGAGTAGTTGGTAATATAAACGAAGTGATGAATTTGCATTTGAAGCAAATTAAAAGGCTTCTTATTACAATATGATCAAATAGCGGCCTGGTTCAAATTTAAACAAACACATGGTGTGTGGAGATGTGCTTAAAGTAAGAATATGGTAAGTAAAAAGTTGGCTGCTTCACTCCAAATCTTTTGGAACAGTTCACCTCTGCGTAATGCAAGGTCAGTGAGTAAACATTTCCAGTTGTACTTAAATACACAGGATTTTGGAGAGGTCTGAGTGTGATTCTCTGTTATCAAGTTCATCTGAGCAGGTGGAGATGCAAGTGAAGCCTCCGCAGTCTGCATGTATTACAGTGTTTTTGTTTACTGACAGTATTTATCAATAGCTATTTCATCCAGCTGCTGTGGGCCCTGAGCTTTTGGCTATACTGCCCAGCAGCCAGCTCTGGTTCATATTTGATTACGGGGACGGTTACAGGTCTTACATTAAGGGTGCAGTTCTGGGAAACAGACCTCCAAAACAACAATGACAAGGGACCTGTGATTTGTCTGAAGATTAGACTTTGTTGGCTGGATGAATTGATCTTAGTTGAATTGAAGTTTATGTACTACGACAGTTTTTCCCAACCCTTTCTTGAAGAAAGTTAGCTCCTGTCTTGCATGATTTA
Source organism: Micropterus salmoides (assembly GCF_014851395.1). Taxonomy (NCBI): domain Eukaryota; kingdom Metazoa; phylum Chordata; class Actinopteri; order Centrarchiformes; family Centrarchidae; genus Micropterus; species Micropterus salmoides. Next base: position 10,228,850 of record NW_024043372.1, read on the forward strand.
CTCTCTCCTTTCTTCAACACAGCTGATTGAAGCAGCTTCAGGATTCATAAGGAGTTGATAGTTTGAATCAGCTGTTTTGGAGCAGATATTTAACACGGTTATTGAAACAGTTATCCACATAAAGATACTACTCCTCACCACAGCCACTGTTGGCATATCCTAATTTGCGTAATTTAGATGTGGTAGATATTTTGATGGAACATGCCAAGACCCATGCATTCAGAATTTTTGAAAATGTTTTGGATAATGCAAATCAGTCACTGCTGCCAACTCCTTTTCTAACTGTGTAATCTGTGTGTGTACAGTGAATAAAGTAAAAGTATTATTACAGTAGGCCATTGTCTCCATTCATTTTTAAAAAGTGGATATTTACAAAATTATCGATACAGGTATACAAGTTGTATTGCATGTGTGTTCATTTTTACGGATTTTACAGTTTGATAGTCCACATAGTCCAGCAGGGTTCTAGTTACGGCCCATAAGGAGGGTCTGAGCTCTTATTGAAGCAGTAAAATCATGCATCTGTGGGGGTCAGTAATTCATTTACCAACAATCATTATTTTTAATCACAAATGTACATTAGATAAACACACTAAAATAAACACGTTTTCCAAACGAACTATGCTGCGCACCACATGAATGTCATTACGGCATGATTAATAATAATTAATATGATACCATAAAGGGCGGGTTTGCATCTCTCCTTGAGCAGTAGTCTTTGTTGGTTTATTTCAGGATTTTAAAACTTAAACTTTGTTGCATTATCACACACATCTGGGGCAAGTAGTGGGCTGCTGTGTGAGAGAGAAAGTGTTGACCACGTAATGAGCAATGAAGTTTCTGTCCAGGCTTGTATTATTTATTTATTAATCCCGCCGGTAACGTCCGTTATACTTGACTCCCACGAAGCTCAAATTGTAGTCCAGTTTCCACCGTTTTTCATATTAAATTCAGCTGATTGCAGTAAAATGCCATAGTATATTACTCTTCAAATGTAAATTATGAAAGAGAAGTGTGTGTGTGTGTGTGTGTGTGTGTGTGTGTGTGTGTTTCTTTTAGGATGACTCTTAATCAGCGATGATGTTTTTCTGTGAATGGATGTGGCTAGCTGTATGGACATTATATTTTGACAGAATAAATAAATAGTGCCTGTAAAAAAAGATACTGTTACTAGTTGAATGATTGAAGCGATATACAGTGGGCTTTGTTGCTAGTAGAATAGGCTCAAGTCAATATGCTATATCTAAGGAATTCCTTAAGCCTTATCAAGCAGACCCTGTGTGGACTGTGATGTGTTTCCTGGTGTCAGTATCACACGCTGTATATTATATATATTGATCTCACCTGATCTGGAGCTCATTCGCTTCAGCTGTGTGTTTGCAGGCTTTGCAGGGGAGTGACCTCTGCTCTACGTGAATGTGTGTTGTTTCAGGCTCCTCTCTGGGCATACCTGTTGTGTGCTGTGGGTCTGTTTATCTATCAGTCATTGGACGCCATTGACGGCAAGCAGGCCAGACGCACCAACAGCAGCTCTCCGCTGGGCGAGCTGTTTGACCATGGCTGTGACTCCCTCTCCACCGGTGAGTGTTGTCCTGTTTGACTTTGTTCCACTGTGTCTCTGTGAATCTGAAGCCCTTTTTAACACTGCTTCCGTTTGTCTCGGCAGTATTTGTGGTGTTGGGAACCAGTATAGCAGTACAGATGGGTACCAACCCCGACTGGATGTTCTTCTGCTGCTTCGCCGGGATGTTTATGTTCTACTGCGCCCACTGGCAAACATACGTGTCGGGAACGCTGCGCTTCGGCATGTGAGTTAACAAAAGCTGCTTGCCTCTTGTGTATGACTGATGCTTTGTGTTTTTGTTTTTAAAGCAAGACGGATAATTTCCAGCCTTTTGGCTAATAAGTATGCTCCTCTTAGCAGTTTAGCTAAGCAGGTCTGAGTGTTATATTTCAATACAGCCACCAATACCTGAGTTTTCAGTAATGATCGCAAAATAGATTTGTTTTGTATTTAACACAATCATCTATATATCATGTCTCATCTATACTCATGGATTCATGTGTTCTTACATTCAGCACAGTCACGCAGTTCAACAGAATCACAGCTGCCAAGTTTGGTTGGGGTGTTTTTTATTTTTTGCTGTGGTTGATATTAAGATGAAGACTTGAATCTCCCATAGGTTTGATTTTGTTAAACCAATACAGTAGTTCATCCTTTTATCTAAAGCAGTAATATTATATGCACTAATTCGATCACTCGCTCAACATTCAGAAAGTCAATCACGTAAATTGCCAAAGTCAGTGACACCTCTAAGTTTGGCAAAACAGACTAGAAGTATGAAGAAAGTGGAGTGCTGAAAAAAGGACATTGAGTTACGTGAGTTAAGTTTATCCAAGCTGAAGACATGTTTTGTTCACTTTATTTATTAGACACTAGATCAACTAGTTATACTTTAGTGTTAGTGATTTCATGAGCTGAAAGTGGTTACATGGGCAAGTGAGCTGAAGTAAACATGGATGTATTCTGTGTGTAGATTTGACATAACAGAGTTGCAGCTCTGTCTAGCAGGATTACAGATGCTCACAGCCACAGTGGGTCCCTGCCTGTGGAACATGATGGTAAACCTCCTGGCTGTTGCTGCATGGCTCACTGCTACCTCCTTCCACAACGTCCGCTGACCTCCAGGGATTCACAGGGAGAATTTAAATTCACAGTTTTTTCTGCTTAAAGGTGCAGTCAGTAAAATACAGCTCTCCGGTAGCATCAGCTGAGGGAAACTGCATGATCTCTGCTACAACTCCCATTGTTTTTATTTGTAAATTCTAAATTGGGATTTGACTTTACTTGTCTTCACTAAATGAGGCTCTGACAAATATCATTGTCACTAAGTAGAGACCGACACGAATCTTCATCTAGCAGTTCAAAGTTTCATCTTCAAATTTCAAAGACGACAATGAGATACATGCTGAATATTAGTGAATAGCATACTATGTTACATCACCTAGCTACGTAGGTCGCCCACCTATAAATACGATTTGCTGCTTTTCTCGGTTTCATACAATTGTATTTGGGTTTTGAAGTGTTGGTCAGACAAAGCTCTAAAAACTTTTTATCTAGAATTGTTCACTAATTGTCTGTGTGTTCAGTGCAGATTTGGAGTCAGGCTGTAGTTAGCCTAGCTTAGCATAAAGACTGGAAGCAGAGGAAAGCGGCTAGCTTGGTTCAAAACTACACTTACCAACACCTCTAAAGTTTGCTAATTAACACGTATCTCTTTTTTTTTTTAAATCTGCATACAAACAGAAATGTAAAAACGTCTCTTGTTGCCGGGTAGTAATAGTGATAAGAAACTAAAATCTATCAGCTGTCCAGTCACAGAGGAGCCAGTTAATATTACTGATTTCATCTTTAATGCAGCTTCTTTCTTGTTGAATCTTTAACCACCTAATTAAATTTGTGGTGCAGAAGAATAACAGCGTCCCATCAGCTCCATGTCCAGCAGTGTGTTGTGGAGGAAGGTTGTAGGAAGATTGTGTGCTGGCAGATGTCACTAATCCTCACTGTGAACTCTCTGCTTTCTCCTCCCGCTCAGCATTGATGTGACTGAGGTGCAAATCTTCATAATAATCATGTATTTGCTGGCCGCCGTGGGAGGATCGGCTTTTTGGCAGTCACTGGTAATTGTGATCGGTTCTAATTCCTACAGATTGAGATTAATGAGATTGATGATTATTCATTGATGTTTATGTTGGTTGTAATTGGTTGCGTTTGAACTTACGTTAAAATGCTGCTCTAACATTTTTTTTTTTGACTGTTTTACTATAATTATTATCGGAAATGCAAAGAATGTCACTCTGAACACGTTTATCATTCTCTAACATTACTCATGATGCTTTCATTGTGGATGTAAAGGTGAATTTACTCACAAAATACAAAAATAGCCGAATAATTACATTATGATATATGCACCTTTTGATGTAAATGTCTGTGTTGTATTATCATTTCTTCATTTGAGTGTTTTTAATGTTTTTATTTCTAGATTCCAATCCTAAATATCCAGATGAAAATGGTTCCTGCCATCTGCACTTTTTTAGGAGCCATCTTTTCCTGCACCAATTACTTCAGAGTTATTTTTACAGGAGGTGTGGGCAAAAACGGATCCACAATAGCAGTAAGTCTGGAAACATCGGCGCTCCCCCTGATAAGTTGGCGATCAAAGAACAGATTGCTGTCCTGTCTCCCTGGATATTGATGAATCGGTGCAGAGGGTAGAAAACAAGATCTTATGATGAGGAAGAGTTGTTTTTGTCCCAGAACCTGATATAATATATGTATATGCTTTTAATGCTTGTTGATGGTTTGGCTCACTACTTACAGAGCCAAGTTTGTGTAGTCTCTGTTAGCATTATCACTGCTACCAGCCATTGTGCTGTTAGCTCGCCTGAACAAACGGAACTTTGTTTTCAAATAGTGAAAATGTCATATTTTCATTTGTGTTACATTGTTAATCAGTTTTTATTTAATTAGGCCAAAATCAGAAATTTGCCTCAGAGAATTCAAAGGCAGATCTTTAAACCCAGCTGCGTGCATCTTTGATCTTTTGTAAATAAGAAATATCCAGTAAATGGCTGATATGAATAATGTGTAGAATGTCCAGAACAACCCACTGAAACACCATTCACCGTCCCATCAATGATGTCTTCCTGCACCCACACGTCCTTAATCTCAGAGCTGACGGCAGGCTTTTCATTTTTAGTTTTTATGAACTGTAGTTAATTAACAATAATTTGGATAACTTAAACGTTAAGCTTTATCGCAAGCCAGTGTGTGTATGCAATACTACTCTGTTTCGTTTTGATATTTACAGTGACAGCTATACAGCAGCAGCCATTGCGAAATATGATAAAATCTTATGGTACTTAACATTTGACTGTATAAACACAATGTGCCAATACCAGCTCTGACAGTAACCGTCTGTGTTTTTGTGTCTCTGTCCTCAGGGAACCAGTGTTCTCTCTCCGGTCTTGCATATTGGTTCGGTTATAATTTTGGCCATGATGATATACAAGAAGTCTGCTGTCCAGCTCTTCGAGAAACATCCGTGTCTTTACATCCTGGCGTTTGGCTTCGTCTCGGCCAAAATCACCAATAAATTAGTAGTAAGTCAAACCTACTTTTATAAGAAACAGGTCAAACATAATGCTGTGGTCACAGAGGAATAATCTAAAAATGGAAAACCTTGCTGTTTTAGTCCATATTGTCAAAATTAAGATGGTAATTACTTTTGGACTTTTTTCATTTCATGGAAAATATCAGACTGCTGACAAAGTTAGCGACTAGCTGGTGAAGAAAGTGGAACATTTGACTAAAAACAATAATTAGACTTTTTGTTTGGATAACTGAAAGTACCTTTTGGTGAAGCTGAAGTTAAACAAATAGGCTATTTACACCTGGCATTAAAATGCGTACAGTCTGGATGTGATTTTAACGTTAATACATTTTAGCCTGATATGCGTCTCGCGTGTCCAAATCGAAATCCGGTTGTTAAACAACCGAACGGCACACCCTCCTCGTTTGCACGGGTCCAGAAAGGCTGTATAACTATAGACTGTATAATACCTTTCCACCATGATTTGTTTTCCTCCATGGATTTTCTCTCTTCAGCAGTGTGCCTATGTAATAGCTCGGCCAGAAAGTGAAAGTGAAATCTAAGTTCCTCCTGGCATCGTGTTCTTCCACGTGTTCTCCTTTCTCTTGTTTCTCTTAGTAGTTTTATATAACAGTGTGTGAGTTCACGTTAATAGGTTTAGTTCACCAAAAACATGAGCATGTTCAACGGATGGCGCTCTTAAACACGTTTATGCACAACACCGTATGGACACACAGTGCACTGTTAACATTTGGTCTCAAAGAGATGGGAGGGAGTGGCCAGTAATTTAAGATGCAGTGTGAACTATTTTCTCTAATGCATCTGTTTCAGCATTGATCAGGCTACCAAACTGTGACATAGAAAGTTTACTCACATTATGTGTAGCTGAAACTTGAATTCTTTCCAAACTTCTTTTCAAACAGCTTTAATGTTTTGCAATTTTCACAAATTTTAGTGCTTTTGTTTTTATTATACATTATTGTTATTTGTGCTTATGTTAAAAAATATGTTGGTTCTGTGAAATGAAGAGAAAATGTAAAAGTTGAAGATGAAGTGATATTGCTTTTTCACTTTCTTCTGACAAATGTACTTACTGTAAGTCATCTAAATAATGTAGATGTGTCATGCTGACTGTGTGTCTGTCCGCAGGTAGCACATATGACTAAAAGTGAGATGCATCTCCACGATTTAGCCTTCCTGGGACCAGGACTACTGTTCCTGGATCAGTATTTCAATAGTTTTATTGATGAGTACCTGGTGCTGTGGATTGCACTGGTAAGTACACACGATGCTTTGAATAAATGTACATAATGTATGTCAATATGTAGTCAGTTAAGGTCATGTTTAATCAGTGATGCTGGTATAGACTCACGTATTGTCACAGTGATACTGTGTGATGCTAACTGCTATGAAAAGAAAATTGTCAAAAGTTAAAATTATGAGATGGTAAGTAAAAATTATTAAACTACAAGATGTTCAGTCACAGTTATGTGTTTTTTAGATTATGAGTTACTGTGAGTTATGTCTTACTATGTCAAATGTATGACAACCTAAATTAAAATGAGATAGTTGAAATTGTTACACTGCAAGATTTAAAGTCACAGTTATGAGTCGTATGTCAAAAGCACGAGATACTAAATCAGATAGATACTAGGTAGAAAGTGTGAGACACAGTCAAAAACATTATTATAGATGAAATTGTACTGAAATACAAGTTATAAGTATGAGACTATGACATATTAAGTAAAAGGTAAATAATGTGGCAGAGATTCTAATTAAATGAATGAGAAAAGGAGATACTGAGTATCTAAACCAAATTATTTTGACTTTGTTTTGTCAAACATTTTACTTAAAATCTCAGTCTCAGAATTTTGAGTAAATCAGAAGTTAAATGTGTTACACACCAAGTCCATTTTATCAGACAAATACATATGAAGTCATAATAGTGAGGCTGAAATACTAAATCAACAAAGATAAAATTATGACATGATAAAATTATAATCAAGTGGTAATTATGACATCAAGTCTAAAGTATGATTTTAAATTTAAACTGATAGTAAGTCAAAACTATGAGATAAGTAAAACTTTTTACCAAACCATTTTTTCCCCCTTTCCTGTCAGTAATGTGTTTTCACTGTGTGCAGAGCTCCTGTTCTTGATGGTGTTTCTTTCTCTCCTGCAGATCATTTCCTTTTTTGACTTGGTGCGTTACTGTGTCAGTGTTTGCAACCAGATTGCCTGCCATCTTCATATTTTTGTTTTTAAAATCAAGCCTTGTTCAGTGCTCAGTGCAGCTCCTCACTGAGGACACGCCGGCCATTACTGACTCTGTCCCTTCCTGTTAGTCGCACTCATCTTTTTCTTCCCTCTGTTTTCCACGTAGCGATGCAGGGGATGACGTGGTGTAAAGTATGCGCTTCAGCCAACTGAATGTGAGGACAAATAATATATAATAAGATACTGGAGTATTACTGTCATTGTTTCTTTTTCACCAGTGCAGAATTGAATTTGTACCAGTTTCATCTTCTGCCCCCCAATAATAAGAAATCTCCTTCAGACAAACTCATGGTTACACAGAGCAAATATTTCAGGAGAGTACAGGTGCTACTCGGTATGTTAAAGAAGAGAAACTTAAACTTAAGTGTGTTTTAACGTTTCATGTGCAAAGAAAATGTATAGGAAATGAATCAAACTCCTTGCTTTTCATGATTATAATTTTTGTAATATTTGCATAACGTTACCTTTTGCTATTGTAAATATCAAACTGTTATTCTGTCTGTGCTTCTCTTTCAAGTTTAAAAAAATTCCTTTCCTTCATGTATATGATTTTGAACTTCATCTCCTACACGTTACATGAAACTGTGCAAGTGTTTCACATCAGCAAAATGCGCTTTTGGAGGAAACGTAATGTCGACTTTGTTACCTTTTTTTTCGTTTACATATCACAATGTTCTTCTGCAAAGGTTTTAGTTTTTCAGTTTGTGAACTGAATGCACTTTGTTAAAGTACACATGGGATTTTTGGGACAGTGTTCAAGTTTGGGTAGGACTTTTGTGTGTATTTATTATCATATGTAATGTTTTCTGCTAATATTTTCACTCTGAAAGTGATAGTTTTGTTAATTCTTCATAGAGTTCCTCTAATTTATGCTTTTTCTTGTAAAAAGATAAGGACGTGCACAAGAGGAAAAGACACAACAGCCACAGTCAGTTTTTTTAAACATATAACAAATGTATTTTAACTCAAAGATTCACTTACTAACATTCAAAGCTATGCAGGTACGCATTAAAGGTCCAGAAGCTAGTAAGTAGGCCTTTTAGGTGAAGAATGAACTTTGATGCTCAGATTTCCTCAAATTTTGCTGGTGATAGGTACAAAGCTCCAGATGTTTTTAAGTGAAGCTGCCTGATGTGAACACGTCTGTCCTCTTTCCTTCTGACTGCTTTGAATTACTGTACTCGGACCAGATCAAAGTCACAGATCACTCCGCTACTCTGCGCTGTTTTTTTATTTTGGTCCCTTATCTCTACCTAGTATTAGTATTCTATACTTTTGTTAATGTCAACACATTTCGTGAAAAGACCAAAACCTTTTGTTAGTTAGTATCTCAAAACTTTCTGACTGTCCTACTCAAACTCATTGGTTCCTACAAAAAAAAAACACCTCACAAAAATGTAGCTTTAATGTACTGTAGTTTTAGGAAATGTTTTTGAAATGGATGAGGTTAGCACTCAGTCAAAATGTGTGTGTGTGTGATAACGAAGCGACATGTCACTCAGTGCAACAGTGCGGCTCATTGATGTGTTTTTGTATAGTTTTTAGACAACAATGGAGCTGTATGGCACAGAGGAAGAACAGATATCAGACTCTAGATTCACAGAAAATACTTTATTCATGATTGGTTTTGGTCTTTTCACAGGATTTGTTGACAATAAGAAAAATACAGAGTATCACCAGTCTTATCCTTTAAAATGATCAAATACCTGACGCCATGACGGTTATTTATGTGAATGTCACACTCCTTCCTGTGCTGCTACTTAATTGAATCACTGTTTTAAGAAATGTGTTCATTAATGAATTATCTGGTTGACATTGCGTTTCCCCCAAAACAAACCTGCTGAAGCATAAGCAGGTGCACGTGGACTGAATGTGTAAGTTGAGTTCACACAATGACGTCACAGTTTTTAAGGTGGTGGCTGATGAGAATCAGATCAAACGTTTGTCCCTGACAGTTAATAAAAACCTTTTTATTTGAAGTGGCTGCTGCTCACTACCTACATCATCTGAGATTGTTATATCACCTCATACTGAGTTGGTGTTTCATGTTGCTGCTTCTAAAGAGGAGAACCTGTGGTGATGGCCTGTATTAGTGTGGAGGTCATGTTTGTCTTTAACAACAGAATTATTAAGTTTATTGCTTTTGCATATTGTGCCTGTTTTATTTAGATTTCGTCAAACTGTTCCATCTGCAGATACTGTTCTAAGCCGCTACAGTTTGTTTAAAGGGTTAAGGAAGATCTACAATCCCAAGTGGTGACTGCAGTGAGAGTAATTTATGTTCAACAGCTTCAGAAAAGTGTCATTGTCTTAACTGGATGAATTCAGGTTCAGCCTGGTTTGGTGTAACACCGTTATCTGAACGCTGACTGTTGGTTTGATTAACAGAAAAACAAAGCATGCCACGCACCAGTGTTACAGGTCACTTCACCCAAATCACAAAAACATTTGTCCTTGAATGCCTATCTTAAGATGGAATATTAGAGAACTATTATGTTTTGAGATTTATAGAATAAGGTAAGTAATCTGAGAAAAAAGTTGGTGTATCATTAAAATAAAGTTGTAGTTTGAGTAAGGTCATGATGCATTTAAAATTGGAATATATAAGAAAAAAGATAATTTTCAATAATTTGAGAATAATGTCACTTGGCTCACTGGTATTGGAGAAAGAAAGACATGTAATACTTCAACAATAAAGACAAAATACTACATTATTATTACAAGTTCTAATATTATAGTAAAGGCAAATAGTCAAAATATTATTAAAGTAAAGTTGTGGGGGGGAAAAATATGACAGCGGTAATTGCACAAGAAAAGGTCTCAATACTTGGATAACAAAGTCATAATATATTTAGGATAAAGTTCTAACTAAAACTTCATAAAATGAGAATAATAAATACACTGCAATACTTAAATGTTACTACTGTAACTGTATGAGATTGTTTCTGGAAAGACACTACAAACTAAATCCCATTCACATACATTTTATTTGGCTTGAAGGCAGAAATCTTAATATTTTGACACATGAAATGAAAACCATCTGCGTGGTTGGATTCTTGGCTTTAGTGAAAAAAATTACTTTTGTGATTTGTGTGAACTGACCCTTTAAGACTCAACATTGACATAACCAAAGGTCCATTTCTCTTGAGTGTTTTAGTTTGACAGCTCCCATGGGTGTAAATGGTACATGATACATTGAAGAACAGTCTTTACTACAAACAATCAGAATGTCACATTTAGATTTATATCATTTATTTTCTACAGTACACAGATGTGTCTGTACAGTTATGTGCATGTTTTAGGAGAAAATTGGAAATTATCTGATAATCTGCATATGTACTAAACTGCTGTACAGTTTGTACTATAGCTGGAAATTCTTTGTATAACCCAAAACTAGAAACCCACAGCTGAACAACTTTTCATAACATAACAAGAGACAGTGTCAGCAGCCACAGCTCATATGCACATACTGTAAAACTTTAATCTATATTTTATTTGCTTAAATCACTGAACTCACCCGGCCAATATTTGGGACAGGCCTTTAAGTCCTTTCCCACAAAACTCTTGCACAGTAAATAGGCATCTATGAAATTGTTTATTTACACCAGTAAGAATGTTACTTGTATAAAAATGAGGCTATCATCATCAACAATCATTAAACATTCATTTGACCTAGCTCTAAGAGACGGCGCATCTAGGCCAACCTCATGCAGAGAGAGAGAGACTACCGTAGACAGGATGAAAGCCAAAGGTTACTGTAGTTATTTCAACTTGGATTCACTTTTATGAAAAACCTTTTTGATTTGATCGGTAGTGTGTCACCACTTTTTTTTGTCTCCCTTTTACCATGTCGGAAAATCTGAATAAATTTGGTGCTCATTGTTTCTATACAATGAACTGAACGATTCAATTGTGGTGAATCTAACCAATGTGGAACATGTCCATATAATCAAAAGTTTAAACATTTATATTTGTGTGCGCAATCAAAGCAGTTTAACTCAAGCAGGTTACCCGCTGGGCTTTAAGAAACTTTATACAACTGAAAACTTCTATAAAAATCAGACCAGGCTTCTTATTGAGACCTGTGTTTATTTGTCAAAATGTTTAGCCACAAAAGGCCAGTAAATGGGAGAGGCTTCTAATTGGGACGAGGCTTTTAATCAAAGTTTCAACGTAGTTACTAAAGTTTGCCTTAAACAAGTTTGTTTTCTCGATGAGTATGTTGTCACTGTGTGTGTCTGTACTCTTGAAAGCTTGTGTAAAAGTTTGTCTTCTGTTGGCCAGACTGTCAAGCTCAGGGATATCACCAGTGTGTAGAACAATAGACAAGATCGCCTGACAATCTTTCCTTCACCTACCAATGCAAATAAATTTCATAATCCCACCTGGAACCAGGTTTCTGCTTGTGTTTTACTTAAAACGGTCAAACTGATTGATTCACGTCCTGCGCTTTTGTGTCATCTGTGGAAAACCACTGAAGATGGCACTGAAAACAACATTGAGTACGGAGCTCCTCAAGTTCCAAAGGATGGTACGTTTTTATCTTGTGTCAGTAACATGACACTTAAAAGAAAAGAATACATTTACTCATTTTTATTCAAAGCAACTTAAATTTATGGAACAACATACAAGCATCAGTAATGTAAGAGATCTACAAGTGACAATAGATATTAGTAAGAGCAGCAATAAATACTAGTAAGCGCTATTGGCACATAAAGCATAAATTGGGTAAATAACTAGGGGAAGAAGGAATAGTTAATGAAAAGTGTAAGTAATACATGAGAATTGTTAGGCGATGGAAGAAGAAGTGCGCAGGAAGTGCATGTTAGGGGTTAGAGGTGTTAAAAGAGGAAGTGTTCTCAGAAGAGATGTGTTTTCAAGCTTCTTGAAGTTAGAGAGGGACGCCCCTGCTCTGATGGCATGTGGTGGCTCGTTCCACCATCGTGGTGTCACAGATGAGAACAGCCAGGACTGAAATTGCTTTGTTTGTAGGGATGGCAGAGCCAGATGGCGTTCGTTGGAGGAACTCGGTGGATGAATGCAATTCAACAGATTTAGAAATACATTTATTCTCTTTGTGGGGGAGCGTTGCATCAGAAGATTGACACGTTTGTTAAATATAAGATTACAGATGGCAGCTGATTAGCTTAGCTTAGCACACAGACTGGAAAAGGAAGGAAACAGCTAGCCTCGCCCTGTCAAATGGTAACAAAATCCACCTCCACGCACCTCTAATCAACACGTTAAATCTTGTGTGTCTATTTCAGAAAAGCAAAAATGCTAATTTGCTGTTTCACAGGTACTTTGGTACCACACTATTTCTCACTCGTGACCTTAAACCTCCTGGAGTCTTTACTGGTTGCCTGGCAACTGTGAATAGCCTAGAAATTTTAACTCTGTATCGGGCTAATTGTTATTTTTACACTTTTTTTAATATGCAGATTAATCAAATGAGATCTAATGTGTTTAGTGAGAGGTGCTGGTTTGCAGATTTGTTTTACCTTTGGACAGAGCCAGGCTAGCTGTTTGTGCTAAGCTGAACTAACAGGCTGCAGACACTGCCAGTAAGTGGATAAGTAAATTGCTCAAATTGTATAAGTTCAGAATCAGTTTTATTTTGCACGTATGTGTACAGGTTCACACCAGTGATCTTCTCTGCAGTCCTGACTGTCCACTGCTCCAAACCAGACAGTGATGGACGTGCAGAGGACAGACAGGATGATGGCTGTGTAGAAGTGGATCATTAGCACCTTAGGCAGGTTGAGCTTCCTGAGCTGGCACAGGAAGTACACCCTTTACTGGGCCTTCTTGATGATGGTGTCAGTGTTAGGCTCCCACTTTAGGTTCTGGCAGATTGCGGATCCCAGAAACCTGAAGGATTCCACCGCAGACACAGGGCTGTTGAGTATGGTGATGGGGGCAGAGTGGAGGCGGGGCTCCTCCTCCACAGTTTTGAGCGTGTTAAGCTAAACCCACTAGAGAGCCAGCTGATCAACTGTAGGCCGACTCATCACCGTCCCGGATGAGGCCGATGACCGTTGTATCGTCAGCAAACTTCAGGAGTTTGACAGATGGGTCTACTGAGGGGCAGTCCTTGGTGTACAGGGATAAGAGCAGTGGGGAGAGCACACATCCCTGGGGGGCGCCAGTGCTAATAGTTCGGGTGCTGGATCTGATGTTCCCCAGTCTCACCTGCTGACTCCTGTCAGTCAGGAAGTTTGTGATCCACTGTCAGGTGGAGGCTGGCACAGTGAGTTGGGTGAGTTTGGTGCTGAGGATGTCCGGGATGATGGTGTTGAACGCCGAGCTAAGTCCACGAACAAGATCCTCTTTGGTCTGACAAAGCTGCCTGAGTGTCACTGTGAACCAGGGTTTTTGGTTCTTGTATGTGCAGAAGGTTTTGGTTGGTTTTAGTCGGCACGTCAGCCAACAATCAAGATAAAAAAATGTAATATCAGTCTGTTGATGATTATCACTTTGAATGTCAAATCACTATTTCTTTCAAGTTTAAAGGCTGATCAACAAATAGGCAATGCATGCGTAAAATTAAGTTAATTCTTTATTCAGTCCTTTTTCCTGAACAAAATAAATCGTACATGGTAGGTTTATTATCAACATATATTACAACAGGTTGTAAAGTGAAATTTAGTTTGTATCCCTATATACAGTAATATAAAAGCAATCATAAAAATGGTAAACAGAAATAAACTATATTCAATGGAGGGGTGCTGAGGATGAATTAGAGTTTAAAAGGCCGATAGCTTTGGGGGGAAAGCTGCTCTGTAGTCTGGTGGTGCGACAGCAGAAACTTCTATATCTGTTCCCAGAAGGCAGCAGGGTGAACAGGCTGGGTGGGAACTGTCCTTTAGTATCTTTTGGGCTGTGCATAGGCACCTCACCTCACCAATGTCACTGATGCTTGGGAGATGGGAAAAATTAAGAGATAATTTGTTTGTGATTTAAATGAATTAACTCAAACATTTATTGAACATGTGTTATATTGTTACTGAAGACATTTATATCACCATAATTATCATTATTATTTTATTGCCCAGACCTACTTTTGTCTTAAGTTGCTGCTATAATATATAAATGCAGTCATAAATATTAAAACATTTATAATTATGAATGATATTTTGGGTTGTGTATTTAACCAGGTTTTGAGAAATGGCATCTAATCTATAGCCTCTGCTGATTATCCTGAAATGATAATTAGCTGTTCCTGTTGTCGCCTGCGAGGCAGAACTCGGGTGAGAAGGACCCTTTGTTTTTGTTTTGTCGTCGACACCTGCGCATGCGTGTTTCACCCTCGACTGAACTGCTAAACCGCTGTGACTTTTAAACTTGATTGTTCAGATGAGGTTCACACGAGCCCCTGCACCGAGGATAAGTGATATTTGACGGAGGTCTGAGCACCAGAAGCAGGTTTGGAAATAAGTGATTCAAGCACTTAGTAGGGAGATTATGGTCGCTCGAGGACTCGAATAGCGCAAGTGTCATTAAGTTTAGTTCAAAACTGACTTTCTGTTTGTGTGGCTGGTTCACGTGACTCTATTTCCTCAGTCTACCAGCTGTGTAGTCTGACAGGTAAGACTAAAAACTTTGAAATATAACGTTAACATTGGTTGATAAACGGCTATCTGGCGTAGCTAATGTTAGCTAGCTAGCAAACCGCACCGTTAAAACTGACTTGATCAGCTTTATAACTTAAAACGTATTCATTTGTGTTCGTCAAGGACTTAACTTAACGTTACTGTATATTTGGAGTGTACAGTGTGGGCCGTATCGTTTGGTTTCTGATATTTTCTCGAGTAACGTTAGCTAGTTAACGGAAGATGTGTAACGTTAAGCTTAATTTTTAAAAAGCTTAAAGTTTAAGATTTATTGATGGGGTTTGGTGTGTCGGAACCTGATTCGCTATCGATGAGTAAACCGCGAACACCTAATTATACACGCTTTAGTTCGACTTTCTGTTTCACTTCCTAAGTCAGTAAAAAAACTTGGACTTCACCAAACGGCTCTCTAGATTGTAACGTTACCATAATTTTTTTCATTATCTAAAGTAAATACTACATCTTCCAGGTGAAGTTGTAGGTGGACGAGCGTCTTATTAAACTCATTTGGAATTAACCTCGCTTCAGATGAAGTCACACAAACAGATCCAAAATGAATTATTTGTTTTAATTTGAAGTTATTTAATCGATCAGGATACTAAAATGTCCCATTGTGACAGCCATGACAGCGTTTATTCCCGTAACCGTCACTTTAATTACATTATAGGCTGTTAATCGACAAATCTGCTGATTATTTTCTCAATTAATCAGTTTTGTCTACGAAATGTCAGAAAATAGTAAAAACACGTACATCACTGTTTCCCAGACTCCAAGACAATTGTCTTTGTTTTGTCCAACCAACAGTTCAAAACCCCAAAAGATTCACTCTACAATAAAACATAGAAAACCATAAATCTTCACATTTAAGAAGAGGGGGATCATGCATTTCTGCATTAAAAGTGAGTAAGTTGATTATTTGATGATCAACATTGTTGCTAGTTATTGTACACCCTGTAATAAAGAAATATTAATCAATAATAGTCTGAAAATATAATTCATAATAACACACTCACTCACATACATAAACTTGTGGAGAGGAAAAGTCATTATTAGACAGTCAGGGCTGAACAACGATCACAATAATTAAATACAGTAAAGTTCTGTTACTTTGGACAGATTTTTCAGGCTCATTAAAGCTAACCTTCATCCTGTTAACAGAATAAACTTTTCTTAGAGAACAATGTTGTGCAGTTGGAAAGCAGCAGTTTCATCTGGTCATGAAAACTGCAGCTGCCTTGATCTTGTGTTGGGATCAAGTCGCACTGAAATCTAACCAGCATGCATTGTGCTATGGTTGCCGTGTGATTGCTTGCAGCGTGATCACAGTGTAATTTCCTGCGGTGTGATTGCCGTGTGATTGCATGTGCTGTGACCAGTTCTGCACAAGCCTGGCTCATCCCATGCCAGCCTATTATAAAACTAATAATTTAGGGAGTTGCAGATCTTTGATTGTCCTTCTGAAGACCAAGGTTACACATCATTATGTGACTCGTCTGATTCTGTGATCCCACAAGGAAGAATTTGTGCTGTGCTGCCACTACAGATGTTTTTATCATGTTTGTATACTGTATTTTGATGGCGGTTACCAAAATGGATGCCTCCTTTACATTAGCATTACAGTTTTTTTCAATTGCTAACATTCATCGGTCAAAACTGAAGTCATATTGTCAAAACTCTTCACACAGTCAGCAAACATTAGTGTTTTCAGTTTTCATTACGTTCACACAAAATGCATTCAATGACCACTTTCTCCAAAATCCACAAACTCTTTTGTTATTGTTTGATTCCTACTCCACCACCTGCAAAACACTAAATATTTGCAGCACATTTTAGAAATGCAAACACTCCAAAACTGTTAAAAACACATTTAAAACAGAATGATTGAAAATGTCCTGCATTTGCAGTAACCAGACTGAGATAAATAGAAAATCTTGATGAATATTAATGTTCATGTTATGTTTACGCCTATGTGCATAGAGAACTGTGTATAGTGGTGGTGTGGTTTAGAACTGTAATCTGAGTGTGAAGCAGGAAATGTACTTGTATTTTAGCAGAATTGGTTCAGGCGGTTGGTACGTGAATTACAGGTTGGGGTTATTGTGTCTTAGTACCAGTGTTACTGTGTAAACAACTGAGGAAAAATTGTATTGCAGCACTGAAATTTTCAGTTTCAACTTTTTATTTTTCACAAGTAAATTACTATATGCAGTGATACAGAAAAAAATGATATTGAAGCGCATTTCTGATTAATTCTTGTTTACATATGTTTTAGTACAATCAATAAAATGAATATATGTTATTCTTATTCTATAACAAAATAAGTCATGTGAAAAATCGTTCAAGATAAAAGTTCATTTATGTTGTTCTCCCTGTTAGTTTTTAGGTCTGTGTGTCATGATAATGTATTGCTTTCTGAGAGCGAATTGTTGCCAGTGTTTGGTTGACCAAGTTTATTAAGATGTATGAAGTGTTTTGGTGGTTTGAGTGAGTATTTGAGGTGAGATTAAGATGCATGTTGGTAATGCTGACTGTATGAGCAGTTTTGACTGATGCTTGTTAGCAAATTGAAAACAACTGTAAGATGGCCTAGTCGCCAAGAGGACAGCAACTAACAATTATGATCAATTAATCGGTTGATTATTTCTACGATTGTTTAGATTGTTTTAAATGAAAGAAAGGTGACATCCTCGTCTTGTTTTGTCAGACTAACAGTCCAAAACCCAAAGATGAATTCTCACTTTGGAGAAACAGCAGCCAGAGAATGGATGGATGTTCTAAAACAACAAATTTATTACATTTAATCAAAATTGTTGATTTACTAGCACTACAGTGTTGATGTTTAGCAGAATTCGTCTATGACTTTAATGTCCTAATTTAATTATATTTTATTGTATTTATGGCAGGTCTCAAATGGACAATGAGACATCACTGTATATCAGTGTGTGTAACACTGTTGTTGTGTTGTGTACAGGACAGAGTGACCCAGCAGCATACATACAGGCACGCACAGTTGGTAGGCCATGTGGTGGTTCCAGCAGGGTCTGTGCTTCCTGCCCGCAGCGCTGGTTGTCTGGACGGTGGCGTCCTTCATCTTTGCTTATATCACAGCGGTGGTGCTGAGACATGTGGATCCTCTGGTGCCTTACATCAGGTCTGAGTCTGGACACACACACTCATCTCTGAAGTCTGATTATTGCTGTGATGTACTTTATAATGAAATAAATACATTTCTTATTATACATGAAAAATTCATGGTTGTGTTCTTTATCAGTAGTTTATAAATGTTGATGTCTTGATCCAAACCTTTCTTTTAATGAACTTTTTGTGTGTTGCAGTGACACAGGAACGATGGCACCTGAGAGGTGTGTGTTTGGCATCATGCTGGATGTGTCAGCCTTTTTAGGTAACGCGCACACTTAATGTGTAAATATATTGTGTTCAACAGTCTCATTCAGTGATTAAAGCTGTATCACCCCATCCCATCAAGTTTCTAAATTGTCCAATGCACAATTACAACTGTGGAATTAATTGCAGCCAGTGAAATATTTGGGCTTCAAGCTCTCCTGAAAAAATCCTGTAAAATCCAAGGATGTAGTTATAAAATAATAAAATATATTGAAGTGAATAAAATCACTCAGGAAGTACGTAGAGCAATCTAGACTGCAAAATATACCCTGTGTAATATTTAGGGGTTAGTTGAACGTCTTGTCTGTCTGCATCACTCGTAGCGCAGCTGCTCCAGTCCAGCGCATCACACGCTAATGGAGATGCAGCAGGTTAATGTCAGTAGTTAAATATCTAGCTGCTTTAATACACTTGACTTTCCTACCTTTAGAGATTCGTAATTAGCATTTCTTTTACTTAAAATGAGCTATCTGATGTTAGCTAGCTGAGAGCCCACCCTATCATTTCATTATAACTATGTAATTTCATATTTATTTAATTGTCAGCTAACACTGGTGTTTAGGCTTGAACAGTGAAATTGGGCATTAGTTATTGTAGAGATACATTTTTACATCAATGTAGAGTTTATTAGTTCATTTGAAGTCTTTTGTGAGCCCTTTCACAATAAAAATGGGATTTGTTTTAACATAATTTAACATAACACTGTTGTTGGGGAATTGGGAATTTTGGGGAATTCCCAATTCCCCAACAACAGTGTTTGTCAGACTACTGCTTTATTGGATGCAGATTACATCAGTCACAGTACACATCAGCAAGAGGAAAGGAGATACTTGCTAAAAAAGAGTAAGTTGAAAATTTAACCTTGATGAGAACGATAAAAATTAGGAATTAAAGATAATAATGCAGACTGTATTTTATGTTTGGGTTTGTTTTGAGCGGTCATGATGGTCTGCTGTTGTGTGTCTGACTTTCTGGCAGTTTTGCTCTAGAATACTTGGTGACCTCTAACTACAAAAGTTGTCATGTGGTATGGGGCCCCTGTGAACCGGTGTAATGAATTTGATTTATCATCATCTACATACTGATGACATTATTTAAATAAGCAAGGATATTGTAAGCATTGTAAGATTTTAGTTCACTGAAGCCAGTGTCTGTGCTGTATTTAGTTACGTATTTGCTGTATTACAGCTACGTATTTGACAATTTGACAAGAGGTGGGCAATGACATGAGTGAGGGAGAATCCGATGGAGGAGAGATAACAGCGGCTCATTAATGTCTGTGTGTGCGTGTGAGAGAGAAAAAGAGAGAGCACTCCCGTTTTTTAAATTCTCACAGAGCAGGCTAACTAAAACAGCAAGTTATTATTACCAACAGTTTGTTTTTAACTTTGTTGTTTCTATGCTAGTACACCCTAGTGCAGGACTAAGAGAATGAGGAGTTAGATAAAAGAGGAATATTTACTACAGGGTTTGAGCCGAGGAAAAGTGGAAGATTAAGTGTGTGCCGAACCGGGCTGGTGGCTGCTGTGCAGAGCAGGTTGGAACTGTACCTATATGAGAGTCCAGACTGAGAGGCTGAACTGAGCAGGTCCAGAGCAGATTACGGGAATATATTAAGTTGTTAGTTTGTTGTAGCCTACAGTTAAGGCTAATTAATTTTTTGATCTGTAATGAAATTAAGCATTTGTGAAATGAACAAACCCCATATCTGCCACACTGCTGTTGTCATCTTTCAGGTTAATGTGCTCTCACACTGCTGAGGGCTTCCTTTTGTTTTCCCTTTGATGTAAACTGGAGCATTACGTACACATCAGCCGAGGTCAGGCATGAGAAAAAAAACCCTCAACATTCGAATCTCAAAATTAAAAATCAAATGTGAATGCAATGATCGAATATTTGGATTTTCGGGTCCAACCCTGTAATCAATAAATTAGGGCAGAACTATTACATTGCTTTTTATAAAATAATTTATTTATCACACCTCCCTCCACACCAGGATCTGCCTCCCAGGCATATTTGATACAACCGTCATTTTATTAGAAAACGGTAAGATAAATGTTGAAGCAAGATTTTAAGAATCAGGATGTTGTTTCATTAAAGAACAAAAAGAGTATTGCTCTGGTGGGTTTTCAAATATTTGTAAAATAGTGTCATGACTTGTAAATCACAAAAAAGTGGTTTTGAGGAAGGAAGAAAGAAATTCTTTTTTAAAGTTCATGTCATAGTTAGTGTACTTAGTAATGCCTCAGTTAACCTGTGAAACGCATCACATCTGCTTTTTCTCTGTAGCAGCTGTAAAAATGAAACTGTTAGTCCATAAATAGTTTTAGTTGATCAACAGAAAATTAACTGTAAACTATTTTGATGATGGATTTGGTTCCAGCTTCTTAAAAGTGATCATCTATGATAGAAGGTACGGGATTACTAATTAATAAACTAATTACTTCTATGTTTCGGTGATCGGACAAAACAAGACGTTTGAAAATGTCATCTTGGGGCTTTGACAATTTTTTCCATTTTATAGACAATTGAACAGTGAATTAATTAAAACTATAATCAGCAGATTAAGTGAGAAGGCAATAATTATTAAAAAGACAATGAATAAACATTTTTTATTGTTTACTATAGTTATCAGCTGATATCTTTCATGATTTGATTTATTGTACAGCTGTTAAATCTTCTGTATTAAAATTGAATTGATTTTTGCCTCTGTAAAAAAAAAAAAAAAAAAAAGCAACACAAATCATATATGGTTATTGGACTTTGATTGATTTATGGCTATGTGTTTGTGTATGTGTGTTTTTAGGTATGGCGACAGTGTATGTGCGTTACAAACAGGTGGAGGCCTTGACAGGTGAGGAGGAGGTCAGACTCAACAGACTGAACTGCGCCGGGCTGCTGCTCGGCTTAATCAGCTCCTTCGGGATGTGCGTGGTTGCCAACTTCCAGGTGAGTGCTGCTGGTCTTGGATCAGTTCACACGTGTACAGTGTGTGAAGTGTTGAACGTGTCGCAGTGAATCTCTGTGTGTGTGTGTGTGTGTGAGAACAGAAGACCACGATTTTCTCCATGCACCTGGTGGGAGCGGTGCTGACCTTTGGGATTGGAGCTCTCTACATCATTGTTCAGACGCTGCTCTCACTCTACATGCAGCCTCACGTCCACAGCAAGACCACCTACCTCGTCCGCCTCTGCATCGGAGTCTGGACCCTGTGCAGCATCATCAGCAGTATCCTTTAACATGGTGATAGCGGGAGACACAAAACTCCAGCAGGCCTGTAGTGAGATAAGGACTCAATGAGGAAAGTTGTTTTTATTTAAGGGCCCTTTCACACCTACCTGGTCCAAAATGTAGGACTTTTCTGTTTGATCTGAACTGAAATTACAGGAGTGAAACCGCCCCCATATCGTGATCCGGACCAAATGGTCGAAATTTGGTGCGATGGAAAGAGGTAGTCTCTGGATGAAACTGAACTCACAACCGCAGACCACGTGTAACTAGGGTTGGGTATCGCTACTCGGTACCTCTAAGGTATCGACCGAAACAGTCCGGTATCGAGTAGAATCGAAACGTCTCCAGTCAAACCAGTACTTCAGTCGATACCTAGTCCTTCTTTATTTAACCAGATCGCGGCAAAAAATTATATGGTTTTGCTTGCAGTCAAACATGCAAGCAACACACTGAAAGAAAGAGAAGAGCACACCTTTTTCTTATGTGCATTCACCATAAACTGTATTAAAGTGTCCATGTGTGATTTTTAACAGCCACTCACCTTTGGCTGCGGTCTCAGGCATATTCGTCACTGTTGCAAGTTTATCGCCACAAGTTTAAATAGACTGCTTTCTCGTTTTATACTTGTGACTGTCGTCTTTTTGGAGGTTTGCGACTCACCAATAAAGGGAAAAACACTTGCGGAGATCTTTCAATTCAGTTTGTTTACTTTCAACACACGTATCAAAAAAATACCTTAAATTCATTTCCCACAACTTATTATTATTTGGTCACTAAACTATTTCACTCCTCTCTCATTCAAATATAAAAAAAACACCCAAGCTGTAGTCTTTCCCCTTATAGCCTAAGCTAATACTACCAGTGAGGATGACCTAATTAGGATGAGGAGGATCTGATACAATTTCCCAATACTTTTTATGTAGCAGTTATTTGAATTAAGAAAAAAATAAAATAGATAACCTTGCACCTTTTAATGGTGGTCACACCAGATACTGACTGGTTTCCGGACCTCCCCCCCCTCGCTTTGCACTTCTTGGTGGGTAAATGGCTCACTTGTGAAAATGATGAGTGACTTTGAAAATACCAACTGGAGTGTTGCTGGGGAAATGTAGTTAAATTTGCAGTGTGGTTCCTCACACTGTGCACACAGTTTAAATGGACAAATAACAAGGCAGCAAAACAGGCAAGTGGGTTGCGCAGCAACTTTGATTATTTTCATCATCAATTAATCTGTCTATCTTTCTTGAAACTTCTGCAAACTCTCCTTTTAAATGCTTAGCTAAACACACGTCCTGTTGAATTAATGCCGAGCAGGGATCTGTGATCCTTAACAATGTCCTCTCCTGTCAAGTGTTCGTATCGTCAGTCATCATGTACAGCAGTCTGCCGGGAGTGGACGTAGCTCACAAACTGCACTGGACTCCTGGAGAGACGGTCAGTAGTCCGATATAAGTTTCAGTTCTGATATTAAAATACCTTATTTTGAGAAATAACTTATCAGATGTTAAATGTGGTCCGAACACAAGCAGCTATACAAGAACATTGTCTAAATAAAATAATTACATAATTTGATTGGCAATAAAAAGAATCACTGCTACATTCTGGTTTCTTTTTCAGGGCTACACGGCTCACATCATCAGCACCATATCTGAATGGTCTCTGGCCTTCTCCTTCATCAGCTTCTTCCTCACGTACATCAGAGATTTCCAGGTACTTTGTCTCAGCTGCTGTTGAAGGCGTAGTCCATTTTGTTTTGTCATATTTACTGTATCAAGCATCAACAGTGCAGAGAGAATGTTCTGACTTCAGTAATACAAAGAAAATTTAATTTAAAGGAAATTCTCATGTTCTCCGTCAGGGTCTATAATTTATACTTCTGCGCTACAATTTTGCGCAGTATCTACAGTGTCTATGCTTGCAAGCCTCGTAACAATCATCCAGGAACAGTTCTCACTGTGAGGTTATTGTGGTGTAGTGGCCACACTCTGTATTTCAGCATCACTGGCCCAAAAAACATACATCACAAATATCCCGAAATTACTCAGAATATGATGTGTCCTGTTCAGGTAAATTAGCGAAGTCTAAAAGAGCAGTGTGGTTAATGAATTATTTTCTCATTTGTGTGTCTGTATGCAGTTTTTCTTAATACATCCATACTTCATGGGTTCGTAAGCGCCTCAAATTTAATTACACATTGGGGTTATGGGGATTGTTTCCTCCTACGCGTCTTTTGATAATGATGGAGATTGTTGAAAGTGAACAACTTGAAGCAAGTTGAGAACTGTGGTTCTCTTTTCAGTAAAAAAATTATTCAAAACCATCTCCACTATAAACCCTTTGGTCACTCCCTAGTATCTCAGTGAATGAAAGACAAAGTGAATGCAGTGACTGCAGAGAATAATCACATTCAGTAATGAAACGAGGCAGACGTCACATTTAAATTAAAGAATGTAGACTCAGTTAGTGTTGGGAATATAAGTAAAGCATGTTACAGCCATATCGGACATGATCCATTTAGTGTTGTGTTGGAGACGTCAACAAGTGAAATACGACGCTGGGCTAAGTTGCCGTTTTACGTGTCCGATGATATCTGATGCACAGTGACATCCTTATGGTGACATTAAAACTCCACGAAGACACTGCGGCCAGCTGTTGTTCACATAACTGCACAGAACACAAGTTGTCATTTGTACATTAGTTTGTGTACAGATTGAACAAACAAGATACGACATGTTAATGATTAGCTGTAGAGAGGTTGACATATGTTTTTGGACAGCTCCTTTGGTAGCCATTTCCCCTGCATCCAGTGTTTATGCTAAAATAAGTATATGAGACAGGTTGAGCTGTTCTTTTACTGTGTAAAGATCTGGGTGGAAAAACAGTCTTATTACAAAACTTTATTTTGTTGTTTTTTTTTTAAAGAAAATCAGTTTGCGAGCAGAAGCAGATTTGCAGGGGAGCCACCTGTACGACTGGCCACATGGTGGCGCCCCAGCATCACGTCACCACAAACTTGAAGCTTCTGAATCATCTCCACTGCTGGCAGGAGGAACGTGACCAGCAGCAGAGACACTGCTTCTACACAGATTTTCACTTTTTATAATCATGTTTAAGGGCTTTTTATAAGGACTTCCTTAAAGCTGGTGTGGTAGCTTGTAAACATTCTCTCCTCCCTCTAGACCAGTGGCTCTCAAACTGGGGGATGTACAGCCACATCAGGGGGTTGCTTGAATGTGATTAATGTGGTGATTAATGTGGTGACAAACAAGTGTGCTCTGGTGCTAACAAGGCTATTTTGCTAACCTGAATCTTGTTTATATCAGTCGCCTGTATTGTACAATGTTGGGGGGCATGAGCTTTGTTTGGCTTCTGACAGAAAAAGTTTGAGAACCACTGCTCTAGACTTATCGCTCTAGATATTTTGGGTTTTTGGAGCCATCTGAGATTTCTGCCTCCAACTCGATACAATAGAGGAGAATAGAATCTAGTTCAGCATTTCTTTTTTAGAAACTGGTTCCCTGTTATTTTGGATAAACTCACCATTTTCATTGTGAAAGTCCAGTCACCTCTGTTGTATTAGGATGGTGACAGAAATCTCCAAACCTGGACAAATGAAAAACTATTTGACTGGAAGCAAAAACAATGAGGAAGAAATGACCCTTTAAACCCAAATGTGATGCTTTTCCTTCAAACGGCTTCCTCCTGGGGGTCATGTGTAAAAAGACGGGTTTTTTTAAATGATTTATGTTGAAATCAACATGCTGATTGTTAAACTGGGGGGAAAGAATATTTGTTGGATCGCTGAGTTTCCATTCTATACAGAGTGGTTAAATATTTTCACTTTTTCTGACACCAGTTATCAGTCCGCTTTCATTTAGCTGCCCTAAGGTTACTTTCCATAAATACTATTGTATATTACAATGTAGTTCCTGTTTTTACTGTGAAGGCCAGGTGCATAATTCAGATGCCTAACTTCACTTAAATTCCCTTTAAGCCATGTGTTACTTTAAGTACCGAACTGCTGCTGTGTGTGCCACTGGAATAATTACTTTGCGTTAAAAGTAAATGTATTCAGTTATAATATTATAATACCATAAATTTACCTGAATGAATAATGGTTTCTTTATTCTGTCAAACAATTAATAAATGATTCTAACTGAAAGGCTTTGGACTAGGCTACAAATTATTCCTCTTACTAATGCTTTTGCCTATTCCACCTCAGTTCATTTGTGCTGCCTTAACTTTTCTTACAAAAACACATTGTTAGACCTCAATGATACAGTTTTTCCTCAATATTAAATATTTTTTCTAAATATTTTAAATCTTATGTTTACATCCATGTTAACGAGCAAGTCAGCCTTTTACTTTTCTGACACAGTGTAGGTTAGTGGAATAGCATGAAACCATGGGCAGGAATGTGTATCACCAGTATATCCAGTCATAAAAACATTGCTCCAGAGTGCTACAAACTCCACAGAGTACCTTTCAATTAAAGACAACTGTGTAAACATCCAAAAGTCCAAACCCACTGTAATTGGTCAAACTCCTGTAAAATCACCAGCTGGCCAATCAGAGCTGCAGCTGATGTTTGAGTTGAACTATGTTAAATTTTTATGTGAGACAGCTGACAAAAATAAAGGGAACTGTCAATGAATCAATGCATTGCTTTTTATTAAACAGTCTATAATTATTCTGATGGCACAAGACTCCACAGTTAACCTACTGTCTAAACATATCTACAAATAAACATTAATATTTATCGGATACAAACTTGTAACCCTGAGTTGCTGCTGTACATTGTTCATGTTAAGACAAATAAAGCTTTACTTCCTGTTTGTAGTCACTAAGGTCATACTTTATCTTTTGATTTAAAGATCAACGTACTGTAATGGTAATGCACAGATGATTGTCTTCACGCAACAAAACTATTTAGCCTTTATTTCCTAATTTTGGTTCGTTATAGACTTGCTAGTAAATAAATAGAGAGTTCAAGATATATTTTATGAGGAGTTGTTGGAGATCAAAACAATCACTGAACTCATCAGGTGGACACAAACACGACTACGGTGGGACGATAAGTTGCTCTGTCTGCTGGATGAACAACTTTAAAAAGGTTATTAAAATTTGGACGTGTTTTCAGATTGTTCTGCTGCCCCCAAGTGGCCAAAATCTCAGCTCTGATTATAAGACTATTAATATAATATATATGTCATATTTAGTGTAATTCAGTAAAAGTCAATCAGAGGCTGTTCAGCCAAAGTTCAGATTTACTCACAACAGGTTGAGGTTTTTCAGGTTCATCATCAGCTGTTTTCTGAACTGCTGCTTCCAACTCCTGATGAATCTGACCTGAAAACAACTTAACATTGTTTTTTTACACATACTCTGATCTGTATGTGACATGAATACAACATAAACGGAGTATGTCCACTTACCAAAGCATTCAGACAGATTTTTGTACTTAATTAAGGGCTGTAGCCATTATTATAGAAACAGAGGTTAAATTACTGATACACATTAATTAAATTAAAAAAAAACAAAAAACTCTTCAATTCAAAATCTTGGGACTTCAAGAGTTTAAGATTTGTCAACAATAACAACGTTGTTCAACCCAAACATATTCAGTCTACTATTACAGACAGCCGCCCATTGCTTCAGATTCTTCCTGTTAAACAACATCTTTGACATCCCACACAATATTATTTAACGTTATGTCCTGATTATCTGTGCAACCAGAATAATAATAAAACATCTGTTCAGTAAAACAACTGGTTCAACATCTTCTCAATAAAACGAACCAAACTCGCATCATTTACAACCACTCTACTTCATAACTCTTATAAAATTCCCCACACAGATGGAAGCAAGTACGTGTCACGTTTTAATTTTCTCATAAAACTGTGAAATTTCTATGCAAAATAAAAAGTTTCACTCGTTATTTTGATCAAGCACCCTCAACTGGTGATGTTTGGGGAGTTTTGGGACGCTAAAACAAAAAGAGAGATCGTCTATTAATCACAGAAACTCACATTTAACAGGCATCAACTTTGGCAAACTGATTTAATATTACTTTTTAACGACCCATGGAAACCCTGATTATGCACAAAATATATCCTCCGCTGCATCATTGTGACATTAACTTCTGTCTGAACTCTGTACTGATAACCACAAGTAATCAAAAGTGTAATAATATTACATTATATTAGCACAGTATTATTAAAATGAATGGCTTGAACATATATACACACAAAATTATAACACACTAAATCAGTGAAGCAGCTTTGTTGTAAATTAGTAAAATCTAAATTTAAAAAGAAGCAGAGTCTGATAAACGATGAAAATAAACTTCAGAGTAAATGTTAGAGTAATAAATGGATGTTAAAGAGTCAGTTCACCCAAATTACAAAAATACATTTTCTTTCTTCCCTTTGGTTTTATTATATTATCTCTCCAGTCAGATACTTTTGGTTTCATTTGTCCAGGTTTTAAAATATGTCTGAGATTTCTTCCTCCACATTAATGCAAAATTTAAATGTAAAAAATCAACAGGAACATTTAATTTAGAAACAGTGTCGCAGTTACTCTAAATAACCCACGAGGTGCTGAGATTACTCGAGTTCAGTCTCCGACCTTGGCTGGTGAATTTACTCAGCTGTAGTCGGTTGTGTTGATGCAGAAATTAAATTCTCACCACAAGACAATGAGAAAAACAACACTGCTTTTGAATGTCCAAGTATTTTTGGAAATTATCATGTAGCAACAAGCTAAGTACAGGAACTAATGTAACATCTAAAACGTGAGCTATATTTGATTTCTGAGAGTTATTTTTCCCCTGAAAATGAACCTTGGAGGTTGTCATAAAGCAGCATATAATTTGTTTTACCCCCCCCCATGAAGGAATAAGGTGGATTGTTTTGGTAATAACTTGTCTTGTTAAATAATATGTAAAAAACCAAACAGGCCTAGAAATAAAATAAACAAAATAATCAAAAGGTCAGAAAAACGTGTCTGGTTGTTCTAGATACCAGAGATAAGTAAGAAAATGGTGGTTATTGTAACTTGGGTGAACTGGCCTCCTTTAACATCAAGGAAAGAACCAGATGACGAGCAGAAGCGTCTCAAAACTTTAGGAGGTAGTGAACTTCGACCAAGCCAGACACCAACAACGTTCAATTCCTAGAATGTTCCTAGAATGCACTGCAAAAAGAGTGATTGCTCGATGACTGGATGGAAATAATCAGCCAGGGACGGATTACGAGGGGCCGGGAGCTAAAATATAAAAGGTCTTTATTGAGCTCCCGCTCTTCCTAAACTCAGTTTGGTTATAAGTTGATTAAATGCAAGAATATGTACCATTTAACAGCTGCAGGTGCCCGATAATTAGACTGAATGTCTGCTTTGTTTCTTCTCATTCTTCTGTCTCACGTGTTCCTGTTAGCTGAGGGACGTTTATTTTTAGCTCTAACCATTCATCAGTGACTGATATATCCGTCCAGTCATAATCATTTTCAGTTGACATGGCAGAAGAGTTTGACATGTTGACTAAAGAAATTTGTGCCAATTCTAATCCCACCTACGAAGCTCCGATTGACCAATAACCAAAGAGCCTTAGAAGAGCACAACATCAGACCTATGAATCAATGAACAAATGTGGGCTGTGATTCAGAGGTCTGGATCCAGATCAACAGTGTTTCACTACCTTCCGAGAGAGAGGCACACCCAATTTTTTTTTTTTAAATTGCTAGAGATCAGCTTGAAGCTATGGCACGAGCACAGCACATCCAGGACATCTGAGAGTTGCAGCGAGTTGATGCTCTGCTGTTATACACAAGGACAAAGTCAAAAAGTAATTTCTTCAGTCCTCTGACCACGACCCTTGAAACCTGCAGGAGGTCTCTTTGTCCAAACTGAAGTCATGTGTGCAGTGGTTTCCAGTTCTCCAAGGACACTGGGAGGACGGTCAGACGGGCGGTGGAACAGAAATAAAGATCGGAGGGTTATAAGGCATCAGTGGGCGGGGCCACAGAAAGGCAGACGAGTTCCGAAAACACCTCAGCAGGAAGTCACCCCAGTCCTGAACTCTGTCCTCCTCCACTTTGTGCACCTGAAGGTTAAAAGGCTGAACCGTCACAGATGATGGTCTGCCCTCGGCCAGGGAACAGCTCCATCTGCCAGTACCGAGGGTCAGCGTACACTGGTGAAAGGTCAGAGAGAACAACCATCAACTGTGTGTTCAGACCGGACGTGTGACATAGATTTCTGAGATAAGGGAGAAGAGATGCAGCAAGCAAACGCCTCAAAGACTTTGTACCATTTAAGCAGTGGCTATATTCATTTATCAGTTCTCTCCAGTTAAACTGTAGACATTTTCACACAGTTTGCTTTGTTAGAAGCCTGCGAGGAAACGATAAATATTCTGTTTGCCGTGTTCCTGTTGATAAAGTTTGTGGTTTCAGATGACATTAAGTAAGTCAAATGATTTCATCAGCTGAGTCGTCATCTGAATTATGGAGAAAGGACAGTGAAAAGAGAGTTTGGGAGTGAGTGTATGTGTTTGGATGAACATATCGAGCAACTGAAAAACCGACCTGTTTAGGGCAATTTCAATTGTTTCATTTATTTATTTATTGGGCAAAACATATTGACGAATCTCTCTAATAAAAAGGTAGAAATTTGTGTGTGTGTGTCTGTCTTTCGATTATTTCAAGAACCGTTCATCCAATCACCTTCACACGTGGCGGGTGTGTTGCTGCGGTCCCAAGGGAGTGCAGTGTCAGTTTTGGTGCAATTTGGACACTCAACATGTTCAGAATGAATAAATAAATATACTAGAGAGAGCTCTGCAACAGCAAGGGCAGGGAACGCTCGCGGGCGGCTCTTACTATATTATTTATTCCAAGTTTATCAATTTCGGATCATATAAGCCCCGCCCGTGCAACAGTGAGGGCGGGACTAATACCCTCCGAGATAAGATTCCCTGGTTAGCCTCTTCCTTCTCATCCTTTTCAGGATTCCAATACATTAAAGTTCAGTACCTCTGTACTGAGACAAAGAAGTACTGAGACAAGTCCAGTTGCCCTTGATTTTAACCTTCGTTGGAGACAATTTGAGCTTAATGCTATAGGTGAAACCAATGTGGTAGTGAATTGTTGAAACAGCCTTATCACAAAGCTTTGATATCAGTTAGAAACAAATGTGTTAGTTCTTTCAGTGATATTAATGCTGTAGGTGAAACCAATGTGAGACGCACATCTTGTGCACACTAAAAAGCACAGGGAGGCGTCACATCGGCCCCTGTGAACGGACACTGCACTATATAAATCCATATCAGTCTGCTGTGCTAATCCAAGAGTTATTTTCATTACAAATGAACAACCTTCTAACTTGTAATAGTCCAAATAATTTCTGCACACGAGACATAAAATAATCTCCATATAAAACACATAAGTGCACACAACTTGTGTGCAAAATCATTTAATATTTTCAAATCTTGTGCACACGAATAATGATTTTCACAAATGATTATATAGTTTGTGCACAAATCATCTTTTATGTCCAATTATCATAATTTATATGCACAACATCAACAATTTATTTTGTTGGGCTGTGCAGCAAATTTCTGTATTTTATACAGAGCCCCCAGGATATATGTATTTTTTTATCTTGTGGGCACAAGACAAGAAGTTTATTTGTCACGTTAAGTGTGTTATACAGGTGCGGCAAGTGTTACCCATGTCTCCCGGTGTCAGCCAAAGGTTGAAGGAGCTGCAGTGTTTCTGACAGCGTTGAACAGGCAGAACTCGAACTGTTGGTAGCCCCTCACCCACCACCAGCCAGCCAAAGACCCCAACACCCTGAAACACACACAACTCAGTTAGAACAGAAGCTGAGGGTTACAAAACACACTAACAAAACGCAGATGACTAAAGTCGAGAAAAATCTATATGACTTATGTGGGATATTGTAAATAGACAAAGACACGTGTTACATAGCTTTGGGTGGTACAGTTTTGAGTGTGTCATGTTGTACAGACAGAACTGGACTGAACAAAACTGAGTGTAAGAAAAAACAGGTCACTGACATAAATCTGAGATCCACGAATACAGAGACGATCCCCACAAGACAAGGCTGTTTTTTTCTGCATATCTACAATATCACACTACACCTGCCATTTAGTCTCAAAGATTTCTTCCAGTTTTGTTCATCACTTCTGTCAGTAAATATAACACTCTATTCCTGCTTAGTCCTCCTGTCTGTCTCACCTTGCTCTGAGAGTTTGTGCTGTGGGTGACCAGGCAGCGCTGCACGATGGTCCCAGCACTGTCCAGCAGGGGGCAGAGTTCAGCCTTCGGGAAGAGCCACCTCAACACCTTCTCCCTGGTCCCAGAGCTGAACCTCCTACACGGAAAATACAACACTCATCAAATCACCAGTCACAATCATTATACAAGCACCGATCCGATCCGTACCGGCTCAGATATTAGGCCAAATGTCACAGATCCACATTAAATACAGTTTTCCGCTGTGCTTTGTTCATTTACAGTGGTGAGGACCCTCTCACTCTGCCTGCCTGTTTGTTTGTTTTGCAGGGAGGGTCGCTTGCCAGATTACTTTTTCACAGGTCCAAAATGTTCAGTCCAGTTTTCACATCCTGCACCAACACTAAAATGTTCTTCAATCAACTGTACTATAGACAGACAGAAGATAATCATTTTCTAACAAATGTAATATCTAGAGGTGCTCTGATCAGGATTTTTTGGACTGATTGATCAGAGCACCCTGAGTAATATCGGTGTCTCTCAAGGTGATTTTGAGGCAACACGAGATCCGAGCTGATACTGAGCACACTGAAGAGCTATACTTTAAACAGAATTGCGTACCAGAGCAGAGTGAAGTTGGCGGGTCCTTCGGGGAGGCCGAGGTTGTGGTTCTGCAGGCCGTCGTCCTCCTCCAGCAGAATGGACATGGAACCTGAATGGGCCAAGTAGAGCTCCTCAAGCTGCTGCCGCTGGACACTGAGGGACTCCCCACCCTGCAGAGACCAGTATGAACAAACTATGAACAAACTAGTAATGGCCGGACTGGGGATAGTTATCACACATTAGTCACACATAACAGTTTAAAATCGGGCAGAGATGACTTCAGTAGTGAATTCCGTGGTGATTTGCTACAGCTCTGAGTCACTCCTCCCATCGTCTTCTTCTCCATAGCAACAGCAGCTGAGACTCATGGGTACTGTAATAGAGCAATCCACCAAACTGACAGAAACAAACTGATGGTCAGAACATAAAACTTATAGGATCTTTACACAAGCTGCTTCACCAGTGAATCTATTATATATAAAATAAATTCTCAAGGGTTGATTAAAAAGCTCTTTTTTAAAAGCTGTCATTTACAGTTTGCCAAAATCCTGGCCGTGTTGACCTCTGACCTTCAGCAGGACAAGTTGTGGCCCCCGTCGGAGAGTCACGGTCCCTCTGAGGCTCTCTGGGACTTCTAGCACCGATGAGATTGTTGCACAGCCCGAACAGTTGACCAGACTCTGCCTGAGAGAGCCAACACTCCACCATTCATGAAAACCTGCAGCATGCGCACACATAACCACACAAGTCAAAACACAGATGCTGGAAAACAGTGAGTTGTCCTTATATTGAGGGGAAATGCTCAACAGCTTCATATTATCTGATCCTTAGTCCATAACCCAAAGAAAAATCACATAAGACAAATAAAAGCAGCAAAACCACATATGTGAAAAGGTTTACAACAGCATTTATGTAGCATGTTGAGAGAGCGAGAGCGAGCATTCAGTCATCACTAGACAATTGCTCGATTTCGTTCTTACAACTAGCATAAATTGCCATCTTTGCTTGTTCAAGTAGGAAATTTATCAGTTGACATTTGAAACGCAGCTTCACATATTTATAACCCAAAATAAAAGTCTCCGTTGAAAAGATTTCATTAAAACAGCCAAAAAGTGTCTGTAAAACACCAAAAAGAGGCTTTAGCCTCTCACACTGCATGAAGGCATGAAACACAGTCTCTCTCAATGAACAAAAAGGGCACCCTTGACCCTCAACAGGATTAAACACAGAAACAAAAGCATTAACTGCAATTGCTCCATGCAGAATTCTCCATTGTAAATCCCCAGTTTTTTTGATTAACGGTGACTTGTGTGTGTGTGTGTGTGTGTGAGAGAGTGAGTGAGTGATTGGTGATATTAAAACAGTGCCTTGCCAAATAACTCCGCGTTGCAGCAAATGCTTTGCCAGGTTAAACTTTTTTGCTGGATGACCCTGGGTTGGCGCCTCTGCTGTGTCGCCAGACATTCAAATGAATGAGAGTAATGTATTTTTTTCGGCAGGGCTGAAGGGAGTCTGAACGTGGCCTTATTTGTAATTACTTGGACGAGTACCGACTCACTCCGTGTGTTAGTAGTAGACCATTAAATATTTTCATCGTTTAGATACACCGTACTTCCTCATTAGTGAAAAACAGTGTGCTCATGTGTCAGATTGTGGGAGCAATTAGAAACAAAAACAGAATGAATGTTTCAGACCTTGCAAGTTATACTTCTTGGCGATGGGCAGGGACAGCAGGCGGACATGGCTGAGTGGGGATGACCAGTTGTAGCAGCCCAGGCCGACCAGACCTAGCTGCGGGGCACTTTGGGGGTAGGTGAAGGCCAGCACCACCACCAGCAGGAAGCACACTGCCACCACAAACTGCAGAGACAACATGGAAATTAACAACAAATCTAACTAACAACAGTAACTGAGAAAATCCACCAAATCCTCATATTTAAGGCCTTCAGAGATTTATCAATTATACCTTCTGTCGACTAGTTTTATCAGTGTAATAATGCTTTGGTAGGCCTGACCTTTATGGTGGCTCTCAGGATGGGGAACTGGGGAGGCTCTCTCCTGGGCTCGTTGGTCTCCAGGACCTGCTTGATGAACTCTCAATCTCCCTCTCTGACATGCCATAGCGGTAGCCCGACTGCCGGAGGATGTCGATGCTTTCGGACAGTTTGTCGTAGATGCACGGCTCACTCGTCGTTGTTCCCATGACAGCAGCAGTGACAGCGGCGTCTAGGTCAAACGTGTCGATCTCCAGCTGCTGCAGGCTCCAGGAGCATGGTGTCACCTGTGAAGTCATCCAAAATATTAACTGCCACTTCATAACTTTAAATTAACTAAAACAACAAATATTGTACATCATATCCTGTAGCTGACAGCAGGTATTTAAACTCCAACGTAAGTAGGAACTTAGACTCCTGAGACATTCTTCTTTTTACTCTTCTGCCCACAAACTGAGCGGAACAAATAGTATGTTCTGCAAAGTTGTCAAGAAATACAGTCTGTGTTACTAGCCTAACAGGTCTCTGAAAACACCAGCTACGAGGGAATTTCTGGCAAAACCTGCTGCCATTTAATTTAGTGGTTGGGTTAAACACCAGAAACTGTTACTTCAGGCTCTGCTTGTAGTCTACTAACTGGTGAAACTTCCCTAACCATGGGCTGAACTGACTACAAGACACACTTTTTAACATGTTAAACACGGTCGAAATTTGTTCATGTCAGTGGACTTAGTAGAGGAGATAGTATACAGGGGACAATAACAAACCTCCAGGTGTCCATATAGAAAAAACGGAGCAAAGTGAACTAGTTTTGTCCTCGTCGTGCTTCGTTAAGTACTAAACATTAAATGCCATTAATCTACCTGCTGCAGACAGGAACAGAGTTTAAACCGTCAGACACATAAATGTCACTACAGTCTCGACGCCATAACAGTGACGTGGCAGTATTTAACTTTCATATTAGCTCATTAACGCTTAACGCTAACTAATTTGATTTAACGTTAGCGAAGACAAAAACTTACTAACTTACCACCGCAGGAGCTGATCAACTGACAGCAGGGACGTTACACTGACATGTTAGCTTGTGCTTGCTAGCCTTGGTTAACATTTTGTTTACGTCGCTTTAAAGAAAACCACAAAAACAGAATTAACTTACCTTATAGTGAGATCCACCGCCGTAGTGGGGAGTCTCTTCTTTCTCACTTTACGATAAATAAAAATAAATCTATTTATCTTTTTTTAAAACAACTTGCAAGCTACTTAGCATGGCTGCCACAGTCCGGATACATTCTTCATCTGACAGTGTACAAGTTGGTACGTTACCGCCACCAACTGGTATGGAGTGTATATAACATGCTGGTCAGGAAATTATTAATGAGAAAATATATGGGAAAATGAGCGGGTATGAAATATATTGACTAGAAACAATGGACGTAATTATCTGTAAGCAATATAAACTGTGAGGAGTTCACTGATGTGGACAGTGTTTAAAAGGAAGAGTAAGGAACGTAAAATATTAACTCCCGGTTGTAACCAATCAGAGGTCAGCGAAAGGCCTTGGCTCCGCCTCTAACAATACCAAAATAACGCATGTTAACCAATGAGAGCGCAGCCTGCCCAAGAGAAGTCCCGCCCCCAATTTCCGCTTCTTGTGCAACTCTGGTGCAACCGTGAAAAGCGCCTGCGGAAAGTCACAGGATCAAGCTTTAGAGGACGGAGCTGCTTCGTAATATTAGATGTTGTAAACATGTAATGTGTTTAAAGTAATAGCAAACATTCATTGTGTTTGCCTATTTTTTTAATAAACACATTTGTATTGTTTATTTATAGTGGAAAAAAAACCTCAACGCTCATCATTTTAAAAGAATATTTTATTTTGAAAGTCATCATCGGAAGTGTTTGTTGTTGACACTGGTCGATTCTTTTGTAAGTGACAGGCGGCAACGTTTCTCAAACCAAACTTCGATCACATTTAGAATTTATTCTTAAATCGTGAATCATCTTCTTACTTTTCCTCCACTGAACCCAGCAGGTGGAACTGCTTCAACCCAGTTTACACCGGTCTTTTGGTTATCGGTCCGCGTGTTGTTATTGGAGGTCAGTGGATCCAGGTGAAACCAGCACACCGTCCAGATGCTTTCCCCGGGCAGGACCGTCTCCTCCCGGCTGTTCAGGCCGGTCTCGTGGATCCCACTCCGGCTAGCCTGTGACCAGAGAGCCGTCAGCACTCTGCAGAAAGGTAACAGCAGTCCGGAGCGGACCCGGTTCTTTAGCCTGGGGAAGCTAACACTAAGCTAGCTAATCCCAAAGTGACGCAGTTTAGTGTGGAGACGGGACACTGCACAACACCTATAAACTGAGTTATGAAAAGTTAAATAATGACCTGTGTGATTCGTCTGTAAGATTAGAAGAATACATTAATACTATAAAATCACTAATCAACAATAAGTCTTCAGGAACTTTACTTGATTAAAATTTAATTGTAAACAAGTTTGATAACTAAACTAAAAAAAAAAATTATCAGGCAGAAGTTAGAACTATACAGCTCTGTATGTTTTTGTTATGATTTTATTGCATGATTTAAATTACATTTTAATTTTTAATCAGTTTATTTATTGTTTAAAAAGTGTTTGTGCTTTCTCTGAATATCTGAGCTATTTTTGGGTTTTGGACTGTTGGTCAGACAAAACATTTGAACATTGAAAAGACATTTGAACAGTATACTGTAGAAAGTTAGAAACTCTTCATACATAGTTGAAGAACATTCACACGTTTATTTTTAAGTAATATGTTATTTTTTGTTAAAATGTTTGTTATTGGTCCCATTAAATAAGATAGAAGCAAATAATGTTTAAAGATTTTACTGTCTCAGAGATATCAAGGTCATGGTAAAATGTAATGTCATTCTCTCCATAAAATAAAATTGAATATATTAAAAAAAGATAATATTGCACATGGCATACATACATTGGCTCTACAGACATGGTCGATGAATGACTCAGCAAGTACTGACCTGCCTGTCTCAGATATCTGAGCCAGTATTTAGTCCAGCATCACACAGATCTGCTTAAACTCTGAGTAAAACCAGCTTGACTGTCTGTTGTTTTGTGCTGCAGAGTTGATAAAGAAACAAGAACTGGACAAAGATGAGCCCCGCCCCCTCTACATGGACTTCCAGGCCACCACACCCATGGTAACCGTTCCTAACCATTGCTAAAATTTACTTATAGTTACTTGCACTTACAGTTTAACATGTGTATGTGTGTGTAGGACCCCAGGGTGCTGGATGCCATGTTGCCCTACCAGGTGAATTACTATGGTAACCCTCACTCCAGAACACACGCCTACGGCTGGGAGAGCGAGAGCGCCATGGAGAAGGCCAGGAAGGTAGAGAGACACTCACTTCTGTACAGAGAGAGAGAGAAAAAGTATATCTCAGCTTTGATATATCTTTTTTCTTTCATTATTGTGCCCTGTGTAGTAATGTATAAACCATTAGCATATATTTGTAAAACGTGCTGTGTTTTTAGTTGTCATCATTTCATTAAATCCGAATTTGAGAGACACTGACTGTGTGTGTCTCTGTCTTTATCTCTGAGTAGCAGGTGGCTGATCTGATTGGAGCAGATCCCAGAGAGATTATCTTCACCAGCGGAGCCACCGAGTCCAACAACATGGCCATCAAGGTAACGCTCTGCTCCTCCTCCTTTGTTACCTCCTCTTCATCACACATTCTCTCCCCCTCCCACTCTTACCACTACCTTGTTTTGGTTCACAGTGAGAACATAGGAAACATAGTGATGGTCTGGTCACAACCAGAAATGAATCTGCGCTGCTATCATTTCCCATCTCATAACTGTCTGCTAACCATTACTCTTTTGTGGAGTGGTTTATACTCTGATAGAGGATGGTAAATAAAACTGGATGGTGACACACAGCTACGATAGTTTCAAGGCTAGATTATTTCCCCCATTTTGGACTTTTCAGAAGCTTGCCGTTCCCTCAAAGGTCAACAACGTCAGGACAGTTTACTTTTGGTCATTGGGCTGATAATTATATGTCAAGGTTCACCCAAGTAGAAGTTGACATGAAAGGTTTGCCCAGATTCACTTTGTCTGTGTTAGCAAAGCCACTGGTTGCAGCAAATCCACTGGAATTAATCAATTTCACTGCAAAAGCTTTGCTGTTTTTAAAACAATGCTGCTTTAGTCCAGTTTGTGATGTCAGTGGTGACCCTGCCTCTTCCTCTCCTGCAGGGCGTGGCCAGGTTCTACCAGTCCAAGAAGCGGCATGTGATCACCACACAGACGGAACATAAATGTGTTCTGGACTCGTGTCGAATTCTGGAGGCTGAAGGATTCAACATCACCTACTTGCCAGTCCAGACGAACGGACTGGTGGACCTGGAGGTATGCGTGCAGATCACAGAGAGAGATCACACAAGAGAACGTACAGTCAACAAACAGATGTCATTGTATATATTAAAAACTGTGTGTGGACACTTGTGTTTTCAGCTGTTGGAGGCATCCATCCGCCCTGACACCTCTCTGTTGTCCGTGATGACCATCAACAACGAGATTGGAGTCAAGCAGCCCATCAGTGAGATTGGTAACCATGGCATTTTTTTTTAAACTCCCTGCGTTAGTCAGAATTCTGATTTCTGAAACATTCACGTACACAGTGTTTCATCCATGTTACAGTGATTCAGAATAAAGCTGTTCACCATGTTGACCACGTAGCACATACACCAGTTTCCTGATCTTCACTTTTTCACTGGGGGTCTCTGATCTGATTCAGTGTTCTTATCGAAAGGATTGATTAATTGACCTTTACACTTCCTGTCTACAGGTCAGATTTGTCGTTCTAAAGGAGTCTTCTTTCACACCGACGCCGCTCAGGCTGTCGGAAAGATTCCCATCAACGTCACGGACTGGAAGGTTGATCTGATGTCCATCAGTGGCCACAAGATCTACGGACCCAAAGGTTAGCCAGAGCATTACTGTAGATATACCCTTATTTGTTAGCCCATTAGGCAAGGCAAATACAAATACACATAAAACGGGAAAGGGCTAGCTGAAGAAAATGTGCACCCGCTTGCTGCTAACATTTTGTATTTGACATATATGAAATAGCTCAGGAGCTGAAACAATTAAAGTTGCAGTTGAAATACAAATACTGAAAGAAGCCGAAATAGCGGTTAAAGTGGAAGTGCTGAAAAAAGATGCACTAAAAGTTTAAGTGCGAGTAATGAAAGCATTGAATTATATGAAAAGTAAGACGTCAGCATCTGCAATGTGAGTTGATGTGTAATCACTGAAAGCAGTATAATTGTCAGTGGAAGAGTTAAAAATGAAAGCGTTTGCAATTCCAGTTAAACAAAAATCAGTCCAAGTGTCAGTTAACATGTCCCAGGTGAAAGCAGCTGAAGTGTCAGTGAAAGTGTAAGTTAATGAGACAGTTGAATCTCCTGTGAAGCTCAGGAGCTGAAACCTACTATGATGCCGTCACCCACCATAGGTTTGAACACAGTAATGTTTGCTCTCAAGATGAAGGCACAGATCAACTTTTTGATGTTGATTAACCTGTTGGCACCTTCACTAGATGATACAAGGCTAAAGCTGTGCTATCACTGCTGACATTTCTTAGAGAACACCTAGAATTCTGACCTGACACAGATATACAGATGTAGAGTTAAGGTGTGGCGCATCAAGTCATTGCTTTCAGACAGAGTGAGTCAATAAGACATATGGTGAAATATTAATGTAGATTTGAGTACCTTCAAAATAAATCTGTTAAGTTATGTTATTTTAAATAATCTGGTCTGTGTGTGTACAGG
The DNA here is from genome assembly GCF_014851395.1 of Micropterus salmoides. NCBI lineage: Eukaryota > Metazoa > Chordata > Actinopteri > Centrarchiformes > Centrarchidae > Micropterus > Micropterus salmoides. The sequence goes on from NW_024043372.1 coordinate 10,269,221, forward strand.
TGTTGGTGCTTTGTACGTGCGCCGCCGACCCCGGGTGCGAATGGAGCCGCTGCAGAGCGGGGGCGGGCAGGAGAGGGGCCTGCGTTCTGGCACCGTCCCCACCCCGCTGGCTGTTGGGCTGGGAGCCGCCTGCAACATCGCCCAGCAAGAGATGGAGGTAAAACAAATGCACCCAAACATCCCAGGTCTCAACAAACATAACCCAACAACCTGGGACTTAATATGTGTTTGTGTGCGCAGTATGATCATCAAAGAGTGTCCATGCTGGCTAATCGTCTGATCCAGAAAATCATGGCCGGGATTCCTGACGTCGTCATGAACGGAGATCCACAACAACGCTACCCTGGTACACACACACACACACACAGAAGTGAAACTCTACATACACGCCACTGTCACATGCTTGAATTTCCCCCAACATGAACTTGAAAACCAGTAAAAGTTAGAGGTTTCTGTTGGATGTGTTCTGTGATGTATTGACAACAAATTCTTCCTAGAGCAGATGAGGCAGATGTACTTAATCTGACTGTCTGTGCTTTTCAGGCTGTATCAACCTGTCCTTTGCGTATGTGGAGGGAGAGAGTCTGTTGATGGCGCTGAAGGATGTGCTCTGTCATCTGGAAGGTCAGACACAAATTCGTTTTAAAACATTTAAATAATATATAATGTTAAAAACAGGCCTAAAGCTTTACTAGGAGGAGGCTCCGGATGAGCCAATCTGTTGTATATGTAAATTTAAAGCTACCCTGTGGAGTTTTTTGACCATTCGTATCACTTCGGAGCAATGTTTTTGCATCCTCGTTCTGCTTCCTGTTCACTCCACTGACTGATAGTCGGAGGCGACAGTGCACAAACAAATGTAGCAATGAATGAATGAATGACAGTGAAAGAACTCAACCTCTAATGAAAATTAACAAGAAGTTTAACAAAAAGCAACAAAAAATCACACCACTGGGCGGCCTGGTTGCCTAGCAGCTAGTCTGCTTGGTAGCATTAGCCTGTTTTCAGGCATTTCAACAACCACGTGGCTGTGTGTGAGAACTGTTATCTTCTCACTCACGACTGGAGAGGAACATCCATTGAACCAAAAAGTTGATAAATAGCTTTCAATCAGTTGCAGAGAAAATGTTTTATAAAACGTAAAAAAGATTTACTTACATGATGATGATGAATGAATATTTGTGTTTGTGCATGCAGCGCATGTACGTCAGCATCTCTGGAGCCATCATACGTCCTCCGAGCGATCGGAGCAGATGAAGACTTGGCTCACTCTTCCATCAGGTACAAACACTTCCATCCTCTCGGTAGTTCAGATAATAATTAAAATGTTAATTATAATCAACGTTGACTTTGTAATTTTAATTAATAACATTTCTCCAGGAGCATATTATGAATCTAATGAATTATTTTAGCTGGTACACTGCTGTATGCAGGATGATTAATTCAAAGTGTTTTTACACAAAACTGAATTTATGACATTCAACTCAGCAGACTGAAACATCTGTTAACATCAGCAGCTGGAGATGAATCTCTGCAGCGTCTCTGGTTTGACTTGAATTGTAGTTGAATCAGATGTAGGCTAATGTAAACCTGTGTTTGTGTGTATTAGGTTTGGTATTGGCAGGTTCACCACAGTAGATGAGGTGGACTACACCGCAGAGAAATGTATCCAGCAGGTCTCCAGACTCAGAGAGATGAGGTGAGTTCACCTGGAATGATAATTTAGGTAGTTTTGTCGATAATTTCTATCGGTAATAATAACGCTGTACTCACCAAGGTAATATCTGAGGTTCGGGAACACGGTGTAAGAAGAAGTCGGCTGGGTCAAGAAAAGGGGCAGTCAGGTGATTGTTGGTTGGAAAGTAACCTAACGTCTGTCCTTTACGTTGCCACTTCAAGCTTCACGTTTGACCTACTGTACTTACTGTAGTAGTGAATTTTTCTGTGCAATGAGGGATTTTTACTGGCATTTCAAGAGCACTCACTTTCAATTTGACCTTTAAATAAAGAGGTTTAGATAATCTGACTTCTGTTTAGAGATGTTCCGAGACCTCAGATATGAACTTGGTAGGTAAAATGTCATAATTGAAAATGAAACTTAATTTGTAATAAACTGGGATTATACTCACTTAATTAATCCATACATAGATTTCTCTCTCCTTGCCCTCTCAGTCTATCAAGTTTATTTCTTTGCATTAATGGGTGATGTGAATATTATCTGTAATGTGTACTAAATGGTAATAAGCGACACCAAATAACCTCTCTCTTTCTCTCTTTCTCAGTCCTCTGTGGGAGATGGTTCAGGAAGGCATCGATCTAAAGAGCATCAAGTGGTCGCAGCACTAAACTCTTCCCACTTCCTGTTTTGTTTCCTAGCTGACAGTGATGATAGTGATGATTCCCAAGGAGTTCTGGGAATAGACCAGCTTTTCCTTCTTGTACACAAACACGCACAAACTTCCTGTCTGACTTGAAGTCTGTTTGTATCTGTAGCTCTGTGTCTCTGTAGATGCTCCTCTCATTGCTCAGTCAGGAGATGTTTCTCAGAGAGTTGACCAACACGCGGCAACCTCACTGAAAAGTTTTTAGAGACTGTCACCTGAGTCCTGTATCACATTATAGTCAGTTTGTCTTTGTCTGGCTCTCTTTGGGCTCTTCGGGCTTTACTGAGTCTAACATCAGTGATCTTGATGATCATGAAGGTGGTTAGCAACTGCTGTTGACTCTGGGTTTACTAATTCAGCTCTGAGCGTGTTCACATGGAAGAGAAGTTCTTAATTACAGGAATTACAGTTACAGGAATGATGAGTCAATGTTTACAGAGAATTGATTGGTCAGTACTGGACAGTTGACAGGTCTGATCTGATTTTCTGAAGTGAACTTGCTCTAGAGCAGGTTAGCCCAGCAGCATAGGTTACTAGGGAGTTGAACACAAAGAAAGCTGGCTAAACTGCTAATTTTACTTTGTGATACTGGCTCCAGGATCAATGGGCAGTGTTGGCTTCAGGGAGGCTAGAGAATGGCAGCAAACCTACGTGACACTAATCAATCAGTGTTGGCTTCAGGGAGGCTAGAGAATGGCAGCAAACCTACGTTCACTAATCTCTCTGAGTCAAAACATTTCACTTGATGATTCACATATTGTCTCCTGCTCTGTTCACAGGTGATACTTTGTCTCAGAACTCAGTCTTGCAGTTTTTCCTTTTTTAATTCCAACATCAGTGTTAGCAGCAGTTTCCGAGAACATCCAGTCAAACACAGTGTAAGCAGCCAAACTTTGATTATTTTGTTAAAGTCTGGAATGCTCTACAAGACTGTAGCCTTGATTTGACCACAACGGCTGATTTTCAAGATGGTGGAGAGTTTAAAAAACGTCTCAGGTCCAGTCTCTCACATACTGACTGAGACTCACAGTGTCACTTTTCCACCACATAGATGCATCTGAGGTTGTTTGACGGGAATCTGAAGGTGATCCTGAAAGTCTGAACACAAAACACAAAAATCTGATAAATTCAGTTGATAAATATGGGTCTCTGTCCTCACTGGCTAAGAGGACTTTTAAAGTCTTGTATTGTGTTTCTGGATGTTGTCAGCTGAGCCATATTTATTACACTTCAGCATCTACTTTCTTCTACCGTTTTCTACCGTTACTCCCATCATATACATTATTATCCAATAAAGTGCTGCTTCATGGTTATGCAATGAACATTTGTTTTGTTTGTTTGTTTTTTATTGGGATAATATTTCATGGACAAATGCTGTATACCGCAGTATTTACAGCCCAAGTTAGTTTGCAATGCCTGTTCATAGTCGGGCCTGTATGCGAGTGCACACAACTCAACAAACAGAACAATACAAAACACCGAGTCATGACACTAAAAATGCTATAAAAACTATATGTCTTATTAATTAATTAAATTACTGTGTATAACTGAAAGTTAAAAAATATAACTTTATTACTACCGTCCATTAAACATCAGAAGCAAATGTACATAAAAAGCATTTTTTTTACCCAATTACCTCCCCATTTTTTAATTTAAACTATTTTTTCTTGCATACTATACAGAACACAAGTATATAACTAATATTAGTATAGTAAGTATATACAGTTTCAGTTTATTTTCAGGCCTGTTGGAAAATTTAGAAATTCACTCCACTTTTAGACTATAGTTTAATTATAATTTAAGCTACAGTAAGATATATTTTATGTACATTACTATACTGTATTACTGTGTAGTTGAATTATTTAGAGTATAGTACTTTAATTTATACAGTAATTTGTGTTTGAAACAGCTGTACTGTATTTAACAGTCAATAAAATTCAGTAAATAGTGATGCTTATTGTTCAATTGTCAGATAGAAGGTAATCTGCATGAGAAATAAATAAAACATCCGTTTATAGAGATCAGTTTCACCCGTCAGACCTCAGTATAAGAGGTTTCCACTATATATTATACTGTAATACTAATATGTTTTTGTACCCATCATTACTATTATTTTTACCCTTGTATAAAGTACTTTTTAAGCACTAGGGCCCCTAGTCAAAAATTAGGTGTGGGCCCCTTTTGACACTCCCCTCGCATCTAAGTATCCTCTCACCATCAGGTAAATAAATGAATGCATATGTCCTGTAATAATACAGGATCATTGTCATTTCCACGGTAACACGTGCCCCTGAGCAAGACACTTAACCCGTAGTTGCTCCAGAGGCGTGCAACCTCTGACATATATAGCAATTTTAAGTTGCCTTGGATAAAAAGCGTCAGCTAAATGACTAATTAAAAAATAATAACAAATTAATAATTTCACTTGATGTTGTAATTGTGATGCATATTCACATTTAAATGTGCCATTAACCATAACAAGATGAACAAACACAGTAAACCTGGGGTTTTTAAGGCCCCTGAGGGTCTAGGGCAACAGGATAGTTGTCACTGTGCACTGTTGGTAATCAATCATGCTATGTTTTGGTAAAACCTTGATCTGTAACATAATTACATCTGTCATACACTACATAGTCAAAAGCATGTGGGCATCTAAACATTGCAGCCATGTGTGATAGTTGAACATGAGCATTCATCTGGTGCTATAACAGCCTCTGAGAAGACTTTGCACAAGATGTTGGAGTCTGGCTGCAAGGAGTTACTACCTTTCAGCTAGTGAGGTCCAACACTAATGTTGGAAGATAAGATCTGGCTCAAAGTTCCTGTTCATCTGAAAGATGCTGGATGGGACGGGGTTGAAGTCAGCGCTCAGTGTACATGATGTCCACATATAGACATATAGCAAAATTGCATTTAGTCTAAATGTTGTGAGGGGAAATTTGCTCTCCCATCAAGTTTAATTAAAATAATCCTTTATTAAATAATCAAAATCAGGCCATTATAATTTCAAGTTGGCAACAGATACACACAGGACTAAGGCAAACATCTAAAAGGTCCTAATCCGAGATCAATAAAAGTATGATTTTGAATACATCCAAAGTTTGTTTAGTTTTTATACATTTCATCCGGTTTCATGAGCCCTGTGCAGCCGGTAGAGGGCACTATCGCTCTGACGTCGGGGAAACGCTGGCCGTAGTCTCGCGTCATCACGTCTGGTATCGCGGTGTTTCCGCCGACATTTCGCGCAGTTGCAACCCGCAGAGAGAAGAGGAGAGTCGTAAAGAGCTTCGTTCATGAGTTAAACCTCAGTGTGTTTGTTGACAAATTTCTCGGTAAGAATCCAGCAGCGGCAGCTCGCTCAGTGGCACACTCGCACTGGGAGCCGAGCACGAGAGGAGCCGCTAAAAGAGCGCATCCTGCTCGTTGTTCTGCTCCGACACACACACACAAAGCAAGGTTCACAACCAGCTAAGCTAGATGGCTAATGGAGCGTTAGCCTGCTCATGTAGATATGCTAAACTAACAACGTCCAGGGTTTCTGCTCGAAGTTAACATAGCTAGTAAGTTACGTTATGGTTGTTAGGACCTCGTTTTAGACGCTGCATGTCGTTATTTGTTAATTACAATGGCTGCTTGTGTTAAACATTCAGGCAGGTTTGTTTAAAATGGTGTCTTGTACGTAGCTGCTAGCTACCATTAGCTAGCTAACAGACACGTTTAAATGTTACCGTTGTATTTTTCATTACGGGTCTGCTCATGTTGTAGTTTCTTCACTATATGAACGGATGAGATGAGAAGAGGATGTGTGTGACTTAGAGCTCTGAACTGTTTTGGCCTAATATAGCCTAGTTTCTGCCGATGGCACTGCGGTTGATGCTCACTGAAGACTAAAACCACGCCGTGACGTCACACATCCGCCGCAAAATGTTGATGTTGATACGAGCAGGTATAAAGTTGGTGACAGTCTATGGTTTCAGAGAATCAACAGATTCACTGACTTGAGCCCTTTTCAGACATGAAAAATGCAAAAGTAATGGCTGTTTGTCTTTCAAACATATGTCTCTGTTGTGAAAATGTTTGTAAGATTTCTGATTCAATGAGCCATTACAGATAAGATGCTCTTGAGCGCGATCGGTTGGAACATAACCAAACACAGGGATGGATTTTAAGAGATTTTGCAGTTGAATGCCTGTTTATTTGTCTTGTTTATGACTATTAGAGCCTGACTGATAAATGGCAAGGCTGATCTATCTGCACTAATGAGTTCCTGAGCATACAACCTCTGACATGTATAGAAATTGTAAGTCGCTTTAGATGACGTTAAGTGTCAGCTAAATGAGAAAATGTTAATGTATTAGCTCATTGCAGATATGTCAGTATTGGTATTTGTCAGCCGATAAATTGACATACAGTATTTCCACCAGAGTAGTGACAGGTTTATTCTTCAACTGTGAAATGTCCTGCCAAGTACATTTATTGGTTGCAATTGTAAAACAATGACTAAGGCAACCATATCAGCACATTTGTTTTTAATGTATGGGATGTGTAAGGACTATTAATATTGGGTAGAATTTAATTATTAGAATTTTCACTCTTGAATGTCAACAACTGTATAGCTATCAGAAATAATGTTTGGTAAATTGTAACATGACTTTCAAAATGTATTAGAACGTAAAATTCTGCAGCTTTTTTTAATTGACAGCTAAAAATGATAAGACGCAAGGTTTCTCATTTAATGTCTATTTGCCCACATACTGTATGTTAAGGGTTTTGCAGGATATTCACACTATAAGCAGTCTACATGAATCTGAAAATGTATAGAGACGATGGTTTGATGGTTGGCCTCAGTCCTGCCGTGATCGGAAAATTATTATTTTTTTCAGATTGAGCAGACATGAATCTCCTATAAAAACTTAAAATTGGCTCATCTTTCTTTCGTTTTTATCAGTTGATTTGTTGTGAGAGAAATTCTACAAGTCCAACCTCCCCAGATTGCCAGTGTGACTTTAACATAAAAATAAAAGGTTTATTCAAACAGGAGACTGATCTAATATTGCCTCAACGTTTTTTAACAAGATGCATATCTGAAATGGGCTATAGTAAGTCAGTATGGCAGTTGTTTCTGTTTTTTGTCTTGTGCAGGTCAGTGGAGTTCTGTACGATCATTCACTCCTGAAATAGATGAAGGGATAAGGTCTGGAAGACACTGCTATATTTAAAGGTTTATAAGGTGCAGCTTCAGGCCTTGTCACGCCAGATCCTGTCTGCTGAGATTTGGCTGATGTGTGGTAATTCCCTCGTCCTTGTTCCAAACTATATTCTCTTTGTGTTTGAGTTGTTTAGTCCCTGTGGCGAGATCCACTCCTCGCGTTCAATTCCACCTTTTTTTTGCTGTGTTTTGAGGTTGATGACAACATGTGGACGGTTATGTATCTGAGAAATCCTGGCAGTGTTTTGCTCTTTATTCCAAAATTTGCTGTATTGAAAATGTCTTTTTGGTTTTCTGTCTCTTATCAGCTCCATTTGGTTAATGTGAGTGCAAACTGCAGCTTCAGTTGAACCTTCTCACTTCACTCTGGATAATCTGGTTGTCTCTGAAATTATTAGCTGTTGTCGTGTCCTCTCCTGCTGTGTTTTATCCTCTTGCTGCTGTTGATATTTTACAGACTGTTAGCAGATTAACACCCAGAAGTTACAAGAAGAGTGGATGTCCAGGTTGAAAATCCTCTTGAAGAAGCATTAGGTGAACATCATATGTCAATATTGGTGTGATTTGTTGGTGCTGAGGTTCACCACTGAAATAGCTGATGATAATGTTGATGATGTCTGGCATCAGGTTGATGGCTGAGGTACCAGCCTCACACCCAGACCAGAATATTAGTAAGTTTTATATTTTCAAAATGTCTGAACTAGCAAATTTTATGAGCTGCAGTGTGACTGAAATGTCAGAGTTTAGTGGGATGTCCTACCAGAACCATAATGTATAGTTTGACAGTCATGGTTAAGATTTGTCAAGGTTAGAGCACAGAAACCTAAAGATGTGTCTGAGGATTAAGAGACATTTGTGAAGTAGAGGGTTGTGGAAACGGCGGTGTTACTCTACCTGCTCTAACAGTTGATATGTTTTATCAGTGTTAGCAAACATGTTGCTTTGCATCTTCCTTCTGTTTGCTTTCTCTTCTGATCAGCTGCTGTCTTTGGTGCTGTGCTGGCAATGAGTTGCTGATGGTGCTATGGTTGACATGATGCTAATGTTGCTGTGGTTGACATGCTGCTAATGTTGCTCTGGTTTACAAGTACCTGACATTGCTTTTGTTAAAATGTTGATGACGTTGCTCTTATTGCTCTGGTTGATAAGGTACAGCTGTTCCTCCTCCTAACATGATGATAATGTTTGGTTGACAATGTTTTGCAGATTTGCTGGTTGACATGTTGCTCGTGGGGTGGTGTTTTACGAACAGTTCATGAACTGGTTCCTGGTTTGGTGCTGCTTGAGGATTTAGGAAGCAGCAGTGTTGTTGCTGGCTGCTGGATGTGTCCTGGATTGTTGCTTGGTGTTTGCAGGGTGTTGCTGGCTAGTTGTAGTTCATCATGTCCTATCTTCAGTTTTCTTCTTTACCTGTTAATCTAGTGTAACACTGCCAGCTGAATCATGATGAATTTAGGTTTGTGTCTCTGCTGTCAGGTAGGAAATCTGCAGCAGTCTGATTTTGATTTTTTTTCCTGCTGCTAGTTTAAAAGTCTCTTGTGGCTATTAAGATTCTTGAGTTTCTGTGTTGTGTTGAGGTTAAAGACATCCTTTTAATAGTAAGGCTGAAGTCATATATCACACAATGCTTTAATATTCAACACATAAAGTCTGAATGAGAGACAGTTACTGACACTGATTAAGCACAAGCTGCCAACTACTGAAAACACCAACATACGTTGGTCACTGGAAGCTAAATTAAATGTCTGTTCTTTGAAATGTTGAATTTCATAACAATGTTTGAATAGGAATGATTGTTTTTCTGTCCTTTTCACCAGCTTTCAATGTCCTGCAGAAATCTTCTCTGCTGAACAGTGAAAATAATACATGCAGATTAGTTGCATTAGATTCATGAAGGTTTGCCGTGGCACAAATATTTAGACTCAGCCGAAACTATAACCAATATCTATGTACATAATGAACTTTATGACTCACCTGCCAAGGGGACTGGTAGATGAAAAAATCCAGCGGCTAAGTATATTTTTTTAACCAGCCAAAATAATAAATTGCCTTTTGTGTCACACATAACAATCATTTCAGTACATAATATACTTTACTTATAATAGCAGGAGGGGTCACAGGCCAGCGTCAGCCTGACTCCTCGGCTGTGACACAACTATTTTGGTAATAAATCTCGCCAAACAGAAAATCTATCCCCATTTGGCGCTTGCCGGGTGTTAATTTCACACCCTGTATGTACTACATGATAGAAGCAACCACATGGTACACAGTGTCTCAGTTATTTACAGCAGCTGATACACACAGCATCTTCTTTAAGATTTAAAGGGTAATTTTGGTATTTTTAAACCTGGGCCTTATTTTGACATATTTTGTCTAGCTAAAGGGCAATTCTCAATCTAATATCTTGCGAGAGGTGAACTGTTGCAAGAAGATGCCAGTAGGGTCAGAGTTAGAGGGAGGAGTTTGTTGTGTTGGACTAACGTTAGGAAATAGTCTTGCCAGCAGTTATCTACAAAACAAAGTCCTCTTCTGACTCCACCAGGCTCTTCATGCAACAACTCTCCTCTCACGAGATTTCAGAGTGAGAAATGTCCTTGAGCGAGACTTCTGTTTCTGGCTACTAAACAAAGGGTGTCCCCACTTGTAAGGACCCTTTTCATGATGTTGTCAGACACCTGCTATAACAGAAGGACCAATGAAACAATTTTTGTGGACATAATTTTGACTGGCGCATTTGCCCTGAAAGAATACATTGTAGCCACTGCAGCCGGTTCGCAGCTGCCAGCTGAAGCCATCTACTGCACACCTTTCAAAACCTTTTGTACCTACTAGTCATTTCCACCCCAAAATATGTGAAAAAAATGCCCATATTTAATTAAAAACACTTGTTATATGAAATAGAAACTGTGTGAGTTGTCAATCAGACTTCACTGGGAAGAGTGTTGTAAACTGGCTCTGGTGCGTGCTTGCTTCAGAAAAAGGATATTGGTATAGTTAAATAGCTAGCAAAAATCTTGCACAGACATAGCAAGGATATATATATGATTAAGGATATCACAGATAGTGTTTCATCTGCGCAAATACATTCTACTCTGTTTAAATTGCTCTGAATTTTCAATACCTAACATCAGAGACTGTTGAGGAGAAAATGTAACTTGTATCAGTGCAGCATCAGCTCGTTAGTCTGGAGAGCATTTTGTTCCTCTGTGAACTTTCTTTTTCATGTCCTCTTTCAGATTTGAGCTAACTTTGTGTGTGTATAATGTCTATAGACATCATTGCCACTCTTAATTCCCTGCCATATATTTTTTTACACTTGAAAAATTATGCTATGAGCTATGGTAATGCTTAACATTGCTCCTGCTTTGGGTCTAACAAAAACTCTGACTGTGCAGCATGATGTCATTATTTTCTATGATCTGAAACAAGGATATAAAAATTGAAAGCTGCAGATAGCTGGAGACAGTTATAGATGAGCTTCTTTGCCAGTTTCGTACTAATTTTGCAAATTATTCACCCTCATTCCCCAAACCCCTTCCAAACACCACTGGTTTCCAAATGTCAGGGCCCAAAAATGGGTGCACAAAGTTTAGAAAATGGTCCTGAGTTGTTTTGAAGAAACTGAAATGTAAACAGCGTTGGCTAAGCCTTTATTGGCCAGCAAAGTCAGAGCAGAGTTTTCTGAGGAAACATCTGGAAACCACTGGTCACCCTCTTTCTGGTCTTCATCTGACAGTAGTGTTGCTTTCTCCCCAGGTGGTAGGGCTGTTGTTTAGCAGTCAGTATGGCGGTAGTCATCAGGCTGCAGGGCCTGCCCATAGTGGCCGGCACCATGGACATCAGACACTTCTTCTCTGGCCTCACCATCCCTGACGGGGGAGTGCACATCGTAGGGGGTGAGCATGGCGAGGCCTTCATCGTCTTTGCCACTGATGAGGACGCTCGGCTGGGGATGATGCGTACAGGTGGGTCCATTAAGGGCTCCAAAGTGTCACTGTTGCTTAGCAGCAAGACAGAAATGCAGAACATGATTGAACTCAGTCGTCGCAGGTTTGAGGCTGGGGCAGGTGCTGTGGAAACGGCTGCACCAACAGCAGGAAATGCCAACCGACAAGCAGGCACTGCCACAGTGCAACCAGGGACAGGGGGAAGAAGTGGCAGCCATGGAAACCAGGGTTTCAGTAACACGTCAGCCTCAGTGACTGCAGCAAGTTCATCTCAGGCACCACCAAGTAACAAGGCAGTGGCCAGCGCAGTGCCCAGCTTCCCCAACAGCTACAGCTCCACCCCTACAATCACCACAGCGCTGGCATCGCTCAATGCAGGCCCCCCACCCATCCCTCCACTTCCCAGCATGCCCTCCATGCCCCCCATGCCCAATCTGCCCACCATCCCAGTTCCTCCTCCGGTGTCCTCCCTTCCCCCTGTCCCTACTGTCTCCCCCCTGTCCCAAGGACCTCCAGTGCCTCCTATGTCCCATCTTCCCCACATGTCTTCCATGCCTCCGTTCAACCCCTCCCTACCTCCCCCAGGAGGACTAGGCTCTGGCCTCCCTCTTGGAACTCACAACCCCATGCTGTTCAACCCTCTCTCCCCCCTGGCTTCTCTTGGCCTCCAGGCCCATATGAAGGCTGCTGCTGCTGCAGCTGCTGGAGCAGGAGTGGCCAGTCCTGATGAGTTGTTTGTCGTCTTGCAGAACCTCCCATTCTCCTGTTCAGAGATGGAGGTCAGGGGTTTTTTCCGGGGTCTGGGGGTGGATGGGGTTCACCTGCTGAGAGATGGTCAGGGTCGCCCAACTGGCAGGGCTATGGTCAAGTTTTTCTCGCCCCAGGACAGCTTTGAAGCTGTGAAGCGAGGAGGTGGCATGATGGGCCAAAGGTTTATCGAGATTACCCCGGGCTCTGAGCGGCAATGGGCAAGCCTCAATGACAGTGCAACAGGCCATGCTCCTCACAATAGCAGCAAATTAAATAACAGCAACGAGTCACAGGACCAACAGCACCGCCGTGGTAATCCTGGATCAGTGCCTGGAGGCAGGGATCAGCGAGGAAGGTCAAGATCTCCCCACCGGCAGGAATTCTGTGTCTACCTGAAGGGCCTTCCCTACGAAGCTGACAAGAAACAGATAAAGGACTTCTTTAACAATTTGTCCATTATGGAGGAAAGCATCTACATTGCCTATGGGCCCAATGGACGAGCCACCGGAGAGGGCTTCCTTGAGTTCAAAACAGAACAGGATTACAAAACTGCTCTTAGTGCTCACATGCAGTACATGGGCACCCGCTTCATCCAGGTCCACCCAATCAGCCGGAAGGGAATGCTCGAGAAGATTGACAGCATCCGCAAACGTGAAGCAGCACAGGGTGATGGCAAGAACCAGGATGGCTTAAAAGCTCCCAGGAACTGTGCCCACATCACCAACATCCCATACAATGTCTCCAAGAAGGATGTTCGTGCCTTCCTGGAGGGTGTGGGGCTTTACGAGGACACTCTGAAGGTTCTGACAGATAGCCATGGCAACGGTTTAGGGCAAGCTATCTTCCAGCTACGGACTGAGGAAGATGCCCGCAAAGCTGAAAGACTGCACCGCCAAAAACTCAATGGCCGCGATGCCTTTGTCCACCTGGTGACCTTTGACCAGATGAAGGAAATTGAGAGGAATCCTCCTCCCCAGAACAAGAGGGGGCAACGGAACCAAACCCAGCTGAACCAAAATCAGAACCAACATCAGCAAGCCCAGCCCAGTCCACAACAACCCCAGATCAACCCATTTGCTGGGATGAGTGGGGAGGAGTTTAACTTTCTCAGAAACACCATGGGGAACCTCAACAGTGCCCCCTTTGTGACTCCATTCTCAGCCCCAGGGAATGGGCTGGCAGGCCCTCCTCCCCTCCCTCCTCTGGCAGCAGGGCTGGGGGACGTGAATCTGGGCATGGCTCCTCCACTTGTTGCCGGTCTTCCTGGTCCTCCAATCCTGGAGCCACCAGGCTTTCGATCTGGAGCTGCAGGAGGAGCTCCATTCAGCCAGGATGGGCTGAGAGGGTTGGTGCCCTTCGACAATGGTAACAGAAAAGGCGGTGGAGGAGGACAGAACCGAGGGGGAGGGGCTAACAACAACCAAGGACGTCCAGGGGGCGGGGCTACTGGTGGACAGCAGGTGTTCACTCCAGGAGCTGATGGTCTACGTAACCAGCCGGCCCCTGGAGGATCTAACAATCCCAACAATCAACGCGGTGCTGCTGGCCCAACAATTGTAAAGCTTCAGAACATGCCGTTCACTGTAACCGTGGACGAGATCATGGACTTCTTTTACGGCTACCAGGTGCTGCAAGGCTCAGTCTGCCTGCAATTCAGTGAGAAAGGCCTGCCAACTGGCGAGGCCATGGTGGCCTTCCAGAACCACGAGGAGGCAACTGCCGCCGTTATGGACCTTAATGACCGACCTATTGGAGCTCGCAAGGTCAAGATAAGCCTGGGTTAGAACCCCGCATCAAACATACTGACTGTAGATAAAAGATGTTAAACCTACCTGGATCAAACATCTAGGTGAAACAAAGTCAACATAAACCATACCTAATTCTGGACTCAAACTGTTAGCATCTCAGTTTAGACTTTTTCTGATCGCTGACTGTCTGTCAATTACTGAAGCCCCTCCCCCTGTCTATATATATGGCAGGTAAACCCTGCAGTCTGTCCAGTAGGACTCAGATCCAGACTTTGCTCTTTTCTGCAGCTCCTCCACTGACTCTGATAGCACAGTGATGATGATGACTATAATGATATTGTTGATATTGGCAGGATTTTGGATTTACTCCGTTTCCAATGCAGCTTTTTGTCAAGTCATGTCAAGAGTTGACACACTGACAATACTTACCTGTTTTGTTGCGATGGTAACATGATGATTATGATGAGGCTGACAAACATTGCTGCTGTATGCGCTTACATGTGTTGTGCTGCTGTGGTTTAAAATGTACATGCTCTGTTGATACGATGATATCTTAACATGCTCTGTTTATATGGTAAAACCTTTTGCTATGGTAAAACATGCTGTAGATGAAAAGCTTTTCTACAACAGTGAAATTTATGATAAAAAGCTATGTTGCCATGATCAAATGTGTATGCTTTGTTGCTATGGTGAAATGTTGAAATGCTCTGTTGCTATGTAGATGATGTGGGATGGACAGATTGCTGATTCGTGTTTTATTTTGTAAATAATGACTTTTGGCCGGTGAATCCTGTTCCTCTGTCACATTTTTCTGATGTTGCTGTGTTTGAACAATGCCACCCCCAACCTCTCCCTTTCTGCAGCATATGCTCCATTGGTATTTGGACTGTAGAGACTGAGATGAAGTCTAGCGTATTTTAGTTTGGTAGTTTTTTGTGTATGTTTGATAATGTTTTGGATGTTTTCACCGTAAAGCTAACTTTTCTTTCTATTGTCCGTGTGGAAAAAAAACTTGCATGATCGTATAACCATACATGATGTGGAGTCTCCTTTGCTTTGGTTAATAAAAGGACGTCCGTGATGCACACCTGCTCACCTGCAGTCAGCTCTCTCTTAATGTCTGCTCTTCACTGTAGGATGATGGAAACTTATCTGATTAATGGGTTCATTTGAGTTACTGAGTCACATGTTTCTTTATTTTATACAACTTGAATGGAAGACTGGATTGGTTTTGTTTGGATACAGGTGACTGTTATGTCAATATCTTCAATGCAATATAAGGTCCTTAAAATTCAACGTTGACCCAGTAAATGGCTCCAGGTTGGGCCTCAAGTAATCACTGTTTTTATATTTGAGACACACATTATCAAAATTAAATCAAGATGAAACTACCACCTCTGCTAAAAGTTGGGCCAAACATTAGGCCAAACTTTTCTTTATTTTTGACTGAACATTGGTTGATATCTGTTCTGTAGAATCACAAATCTCGATCAAGGCTTTTTTGCATTTCCGTAATGACTTTAAACCAAACTATTAGATTTCTGTTGGGTTCAGTCTGTGAATCCTGGCATGCTATACAATATTGTCTCAGGATTAAACAGTTAAATACTGATGCTAACAGCTAGGCTAGTGCAGAGGCTAACAGCTAAGCTAAATAATGAAGCTAATGGCTGACAGGCCATCATGGAGTCAAGCTAGCACATTTTCATTGAGTTTATTTGGCATGATTTACTGTTTTGTGTCAAAGCAGGCTCCAGGTGGTTCATGCTACAGCTGAATGCTGCTGGGGTTGCTAATAGGTTTTTTGCATTAATAGTAGTAATTTGTGACTACTTTTGAATTCTCTGTTATGTTATAAAATGTGGATCAGACAGAATATGGTAAAAAGTTGTTCACTGGGACCTTTAGGAGGCTCATTGATTGAATTGATCATCTAATTTTTACATGAAGTGCTCTCATCCATAAATAAGGCTCGTATTAAGGTTTTTAATTCATCTAAGGATTTAATGATCAGGTTTATGTAAACATAGTTTAAAAGTCATTATTTATCCTATTTAAGTTTTAAACTATGCATAACAGACTTGCAAATAACTCACAAAAAGTATCATACAGAACTATTAAGTTTTGTTTTCAACATAAATGGCCTAAATCTTATTAATCACCAAAGCTGCTCTCAGCTTCTGGCCATCATGCTGCAGATTTAAAATAAAGCCTCACAGTTGTTTCTGTTCACTCCACACACATGCAGTTTCTTCTATAATTGTTGTGGTTGGCCTACTGAACTTAACTAAAAGAAAGCATGGACGGAATTGGTTTTGTCTGAAGAGGAATCTTCTGCTTTCAGTAAATGGTTAACCTTTAAACAGGAACATTAATAATGTTCAACTGGTTGTGCATGCAGTTTTGATGTGTGCGTGAAAGAAATGGATAAACAGGTCTTAATAAAGTGGAGTGAAACACTGTCGAGACAAATGGTTGTTAAAGATGATTTTGTTTGTGTTGTGGACCTGGTGTTTGGAGAAAAGGAAAATCCTTTGGAATAAAAGAACAATTCTGGACAGACTTGACTTCTGCAAAGGATGAGAGTCTGAACAGTGTGTCTGTCTGTGTGTGGGACGGAGGTAAATTTTATCTGACTGACACTGAGCTGTCAATCATTCACCTGCTGAGATTTCCCCCTCCGACTGATCGATAGACAGACAGAAGGCAGGACTTTCAGGTGAGTGACAGATACAAAGATGCTTCATTCAAAACACGAGAAAGATAGTGTATCAACAGTGGCCCGTAAACATTCAGTTGTAACCTGTAAACTGATCATCAGCAAATAAATATTCACCTTGAATGGCCATAGAGGATTAACCTTACTTACAATGTTAAGTAAAAAAAAAAAAAAAAAAAAAAAGGGAAGATAGTCTCTAAATGGAAATTGGTGCATGTTAAACTGTAGGTACAAGGTAGTCCATAGATAGAGTAGTATTGGGCTATAGATGGAGCATTTAGAATATAGGTGGTAGTCTGTTGTGGACTTCAGATGGTTTAAATAATAGATAGCTTATACATGACAGTGATAGATGACAGGTGGCGGCCTGTAGGTGGTAACCTATACATGACAGTAGCATATGGTAGATGGTGGCCTGTAGACGGTAGCCTATATAAGACAGTGTAAGGTTGTAGATGGTGGCCTGTAGACGGTAGCCTATCCACAACAGTGTTAGGTTGTAGACGGTGGCCTATCCACAACAGTGTTAGGTTGTAGACGGTGGCCTATCCACAACAGTGTTAGGTTGTAGATGGTGGCCTGTACACAACAGTGTTAGGTTGTAGATGGTGGCCTGTACACAACAGTGTTAGGTTGTAGATGGTGGCCTGTAGATGGTAGCCAATATAAGACAGTGTTAGGTTGTAGATGGTGGCCTGTACACAACAGTGTTAGGTTGTAGATGGTGGCCTGTAGATGGTAGCCTATACATGACAGTGTTAGGTTGTAGATGGTGGCCTGTACACAACAGTGTTAGGTTGTAGATGGTGGCCTGTAGATGGTAGCCAATATAAGACAGTGTTAGGTTGTAGATGGTGGCCTATACACAACAGTGTTAGGTTGTAGATGGTGGCCTGTAGATGGTAGCCAATATAAGACAGTGTTAGGTTGTTGATGGTGGCCTATACACAACAGTGTTAGGTTGTTGATGGTGGCCTGTAGATGGTAGCCAATATAAGACAGTGTTAGGTTGTTGATGGTGGCCTATACACGACAGTGTTAGGTTGTAGATGGTGGCCTGTAGATGGTAGCCAATATAAGACAGTGTTAGGTTGTAGATGGTGGCCTATACACAACAGTGTTAGGTTGTAGATGATGGCCTGTAGATGGTAGCCAATATAAGACAGTGTTAGGTTGTTGATGGTGGCCTATACACGACAGTGTTAGGTTGTTGATGGTGGCCTATACACGACAGTGTTAGGTTGTTGATGGTGGCCTATACACAACAGTGTTAGGTTGTTGATGGTGGCCTGTAGATGGTAGCCAATATAAGACAGTGTTAGGTTGTTGATGGTGGCCTATACACGACAGTGTTAGGTTGTAGATGGTGGCCTATACACAACAGTGTTAGGTTGTTGATGGTGGCCTGTAGATGGTAGCCAATATAAGACAGTGTTAGGTTGTAGATGGTGGCCTGTAGATGGTAGCCAATATAAGACAGTGTTAGGTTGTTGATGGTGGCCTGTAGATGGTAGCCAATATAAGACAGTGTTAGGTTGTAGATGGTGGCCTGTAGATGGTAGCCAATATAAGACATGGTTAGGTTGTTGATGGTGGCCTGTAGATGGTAGCCAATATAAGACAGTGTTAGGTTGTTGATGGTGGCCTATACACGACAGTGTTAGGTTGTTGATGGTGGCCTGTAGATGGTAGCCAATATAAGACATTGTTAGGTTGTTGATGGTGGCCTGTAGATGGTAGCCAATATAAGACAGTGTTAGGTTGTTGATGGTGGCCTATACACAACAGTGTTAGGTTGTAGATGGTGGCCTATACACAACAGTGTTAGGTTGTTGATGGTGGCCTATACACGACAGTGTTAGGTTGTTGATGGTGGCCTGTAGATGGTAGCCAATATAAGACAGTGTTAGGTTGTGTCCTACAGATTGTAGCCTATAGGTTGTAGATGGTAGCCTATACATGACAGTGTTAGGTTGTTGATGGTGGCCTATACACGACAGTGTTAGGTTGTAGATGGTGGCCTATACACAACAGTGTTAGGTTGTTGATGGTGGCCTGTAGATGGTAGCCAATATAAGACAGTGTTAGGTTGTGGCCTACAGATTGTAGCCTATAGGTTGTAGATGGTAGCCTATACATGACAGTGTTAGGTTGTTGATGGTGGCCTATACACGACAGTGTTAGGTTGTAGATGGTGGCCTGTAGATGGTAGCCAATATAAGACAGTGTTAGGTTGTAGAAGGTGGCCTATACACAACAGTGTTAGGTTGTTGATGGTGGCCTGTAGATGGTAGCCAATATAAGACAGTGTTAGGTTGTAGATTGTAGCCTGTAGATGGTAGCCTATACATGACAGTGTTAGATGTTGGCCTGTACATGGTTGCGTTCAGATACATAATATTATAGAGGTATATGGTGTAGAACTGCTCTGTATGAAAAGTGCCTTGAGATAACCTCTGGCACTAAATCACATTTGAATAATAGATGGTAGATGGTGCCTGTACACGGCAGTGTTTAGATAGTAGGTCGTGGCCTGTAGATGTGTTTGAATATTTTTTATATGTTTTCACTATTTATTTCCAAGCAAATTTAAAGTAATAGAGTAGTAATAGAGAGAAAAGTAATAGATTTATAAAACTGTTGTCAGTTTTTTAAATTATTCTCATCATAGCTTTAGTGCAGGTCCTGGGATTCACAGTAGCTCAGTCCAGACCAGTAGTTTGGGGAATAACCCCAGTTTCATACTGCTGTGCCTACTTTTCAACTACACAATGACCTTCAGGATCACTAGAATTTAAAAGTTTTGTGTATGAGTATGAGTTGGTAAAATGGATAAAGTGAAGGGTTGAGTAGAACTTAAGAGTTTGTTAAATGATCTGAGCTGTTTTTCCAGGGAGGTGGATCATCAGAGGATGAGGATGATATGTCACCTGAGGCAGGAGCTCAGTGTGTGTGTGTGTGTGTGTGAGAGAGGGATTTTTAAGGGTATTAACAGAACATTATGGTTCTGTGCATTATGTACTTTCTTTCCTTCTTAGGACTGTATTTTTCTGTGTTTTGGTCTTTCCTTTTCTGTTTCTCATTTGTGATGTGACGCTCTGCTGCTTTTTCTGATTCCACTGTGGTTCTACTGCAAAGGATGAATAAAAATGAAAATCTATTGATCTTGCTGAGGAAGTTGGCTCATGCTGTGTTCAGTTTTTTTCTGCCCCTCCTCTGCACTTCTGTTTTCAATTATACTTCTGATCGCAGTACAGCTCATCACGCTCATGCTTTTTTGCTTCAGCAACAGTACTTCCGGCTGAGTGTCTGCCCTTCAACATAAAGGCACAGAAATGTAGGGCCTAGTTTTTAATCAGGCTTGAAGTGAGTGTGGAAATTCATTCTTGACCTTGAAAATAGTAGTTTGACAAAAACAGTCTTCACTAGCCTTTTAACAAGGTTTCAACCATGTGTCACAATCTTATCTAAGATTTTTTTTAAAATGTAAATGCTTCACAACAATCACCCAGTCAGAGCGGTTTCTAAATTAAACATTGCACTATTAATCTTGATATGTTGCACAAATCGAATACAAACGCAGTTGCAGGTCTGTACTTTATCATTAAACTACTTTGTAAATCTGCTTTCATTTGATTGCTGTATGAGTCATTTGTCAGGATACTCCTAGTGTGTGTTTGGCCCAGAGATTGAAAATATGAAATTTTGGATTGTAGTTGGTATTTTTGCACTCACCTTTCATCAGTTAAAGACATTATTTTATTGCACTGGAAATCACAGGAATCTGCATGTTTTACCCAAGAATAATGGCTTAAAGACTATTTAGAGCGCATATCAAGGATGGACTGGAGGGACCATGGATTCTGATGAAAAAATAATCTGTCTGCCTAATCTTACTTACTTTGGACCCTTTCTTTTATTGTTTGCTGTTACCCTCTGTGTTATTGGCTTTATGCAAGCAAAGTGGGAATTTCTGGCACACCACGACATACTACCAAGTTGCACGGAGAAAGGAACAACAAAGTTGTTCTTTATACTGCAAGTGGGATAGGAGTTTTGACCTCCCCTTTTGGCTTTTTGGCCAAGGCAACTTGCAATTATAGCCAGGGTTTGTTGCCATGCTTTTTATTCTGATGGAGTCGCGTCGGAAGTCTCACCTTGGTTGCTGACAGAGCATCTTACGCTTTACACAATCTGGAAACGTCACACACTCACCCTGAACCGAGAGGCGTGACTGACAGTCGTCTTGTCCAATCAGGGCGCGGTTGTGTAGCTCGTTGTCCATCCTGTCTGTCTGCCGCTCCCTGTTAGCTGAACGGAGACGAAGGGCTGTTTTATGTCTCAGTAACAGTTAAAATACAAACTCCAAACGTGGTTAATCTTAGAAAAAGTCTTAACACAGTGGCCAGGTAACGGTTAGTGCTCGCAGGTGTGTTTACTCTGACTGAAAAGGTGTTCCGGACCGTGAGTAACGTTATTTCCCTTCCTCTTTGGTGTTTGTTCCTGTGGTCTGAAGAAGATTAAAAAGAACTGCTCCGATAAGGTGATTTACAAAGTTGACAGTACTGTGTGTGTGTGTGTAAAACAAATATAGCTTGTGTGTGTGTGTGTGTGTGTGTGTGTATGTGTGTGTGTGTGTGTATATATATATATATATATATATATATATATATATATATATATATATATCATATTAAATGCTGTTCTGTTATTCTGTTTATTTATGTTGAGTTTTTACTATGCCTGCAACTATTATGTTCATGATCACTTAATCTGCGACTATTTTCACGATTGTGTCAAAAATTGTAAAAATGCTCATCACAATGTCCCAGAGCCCACAGTGACTATTTAAATTGCTAAGCTGGTCCAACCAACAGTCCCAAAACCCAAAGACTCTTGATTTACTATCATTTACTAAAGCAGCAAACCCTGAACCAGCAAATGTTTGCAATTTTAGCTTAAAAAATAATCAGAAATCATAAACATTTGTGTTTTGTCGATCATTCCTGCCAAATTATTTTGGTGGAATTATTATAATAATTATTTCCTATTTCTATACTTGCCACAAATGCGGTTGAATAATGGGTTGCCATCCCACAGCAGTGTGTAACCAGGCTGATGCGGAGGTGCCAGGCTGTATGGTTCTTCCACACGCTACTGACACTCCTGTTTGTTAAATTAATATATTTTTTAATTGCCAATACGTCTTGTTTCTTCAGACTTCAAACATCCAATCCACCAAACAAGAGTCAACAGCAAAGAAAAGCTGTTTGGCATTGTCAGAGAAAATTTGGCAAATATTCCAGGGGTGCAACCCACATACTCAGCTCTGCTGCTCATCCCATAAATGCATGTTCCTCACAAATGTGGCACCATTTAAAAGTGACAAGAAGCATTGTTACAACAAAGAAGTAATCTACCAAACATAAATTTCCTTACTTTTTGTGCGGAGTTCCTTTCAGTCGATTAAACAGCTAATCGTTGCAGCTCAAAAATGTATATGTTTTAAAAATATATATTTTCACACTTGCTTTACACAAGATCTGTGTCCCATGCCAATAAAGCCCCACTGAATTGAAAACAGGTGTGTGTTTTACTGTGCTGGTTAAACTAGTTTTACAGCCTCAGTTGAAGGTGGAGTATGTGATTCTGGAGAAACCGTTTTGATGTTTGATCTCAACAGCCAAATAAGAGTGGATAAGATGGTTTCCCAGAGTCAGCACACCAGCTCCAGATAGCGATACTCACATCTTTCCTTCAGACAAAACAATTCTAACCGATTGGTTCTCTCTTACATAGCAACCCTTTGTTACCCACAAGGGGGGACCTCTGGGTCGGAAAAGTAAAGCCAATATCGGAGAGCCTTAAACCTGCATTTGTCCTAACAGCCAGCAGGGGGCGACTCCACAAGTTGCAAAAAGAAGTCAGGTTGTATAGAAGTCTATGAGAAATGATCCTTCTTCGCACTTGATTTATTTCCTCAGTTAACACTTTCATAATGAATTTATCGTCTCAATTGCTTGTTTGAAGTCTTCTTCAGTACAGCACGATGTTCATTTTCTAAATTATGGTCCCATTTAGAGGAGAATAGAAGATAAAGTAGAGTATGCTTTAGGGCACGGCTACCTTGTGATTGACAAGTTGCTAATAGGGTGACCTGTCAGGCATAGCAATGTGTGTCCCTCTCCAGCTCCACCCTCTTGTTCAAATATGATCACTTCTGGCTCCAAAACACTAAGATGGGCAGCTGTTACTGATTGGCTGGAATAGTGTTGACTGGCTGATTGTTTTACATTTACAGATCTAGGACTGTGTACAAACATTACTTTTTTTTTTCAGCACACAGAATAGGCAGCTAGCGTACTATGAGGAGATATTTGCTGAATCTGACAGTATATTGTGTGTGTATATATATATATATATATAGTATATTGGATTAGGTTTTTTTTCCAGAATCTCATACCCCACCTTTAATCTCCTTTCAGTTTCGTGTTGGTGTTTCCTACAGGTGCTGCTCGCTCGGTTCCTTCACTTTAGAAGAATATAGTCAGGTACATCAGTGGCATCAACTCGGCAACAGTTCATCATTTAATTTGGCCAGTAAAGAGTCAGGTGTATTTGCAGGATCCCAGCAGATTTTTTTGGGAAAAAATAGGGAGTTTGAATTACAGAGTGTCTTTGAAAGTGTCTGCGTTCAGGTTCATTTATTGATGGTTTTGTTTATGTAAGAGATGGTTACGGTTTGGTGAAAGCTGTAGTTATGGTTATGATAATAATTACATTACTTTGTCAGATATTTTTTATTTAAGTGACATACAGAACAAGTACTTGTTTAAGTCATTTATCAATCGAAATTTCAGTCGTTCTCTGGTTGCAGCTTCTCCAGTGTAAGGATTTGCTGTTTAATGTTGTTGTAAAATAAATTTTGGACTGTTGGTCAGACAAGACACTTTTTAAGACATCACTTTAGGGCTGGGCAATTAATAAAAATGTATTTTCAATTATGATTTTGGCTTCCAACGATTATATTAAACAAGATAATTGAGATAAGATGATTATTTTTGTTTCGTAGTGATGGCTTTGTTCTATGTTGTGTTATATATCAAGTGCACCCCTTTCCTTTACAGTAGAGGCTCCCACCGCTTCCTAAAAGTTCAAGACCCCCTCAGCCAGGCTGTGGCATGTTCAGTTCACCTCTAACCGAGATGACCCGTGGGTTATAACTGTAAAACCTGTTATTCAACATTTTTAGCTCAAGCCAGTGGCATTTTACACTGCATAAATAAGCCTAGCTGCCTTTTCCTCTACTCATTTTTTAACAAATTACGCATAGTGTGTGCCTATTTATACTTTTCTTACTCACTGTTGGTTTAAGGCACTGCATCTCCCGACACCACGGTTGGATTTCAGCATTATGTAACGTAACGAGTTGTGGTCAGCACAGTAGTTCACCTGTCACCTGCTTTGCTATGTGGAAGGAACCTGTTAGCAGAACTGATAAAATCACATGTTCTACTTGACTACAGACTATTCATGACTTTGTTTCTGTGGTGCAGCAGTGAAGTAACTGTGACATTTGATTTTTTTCTACTGCAGACTGAAGAAATCCTAAAGACAATCTGTTTGGGTTCAGTGTTAAAGTCTGTAGCTGTAGCTTCCTGGTTAATATATGTTTGTGTTGCCGTTGAGTAGGGCTGCAACTACTTATTAATTTCATTCATCATTCCTCAGTTGTTTGGTCCAATCAATGTTCATCATTATTCCCTAAAGCCCAAGGTGGTGTCTTCCCATCGCTTGTTTTGTTTGTTCGAACCCCAAAGATGACTCAAGTTACCACAATAGTTGCTGATTCATGTTCAGTGGATCGATTAATGGACAGCTCCAATCATCTGGTCCATCTATTTGTCTGTAATTCTACCTAATGTCCCAGAGCACTCTTGTGTTATGGATGTGGTAGTAAAAGGTGGTTTGTGTTGGTTGTTGTTCTTGTGATTTGATGACATCTCCTTTTCAACTAAACAACCTGTCCTGAGACTGGAGCTGTTCTGTAACAACATATATTTTGAACTGAATCCTGATCTGAATGTTTCTCTCTGCCCCCCCTCAGATGGCGGACTGTGTCACTAAGGTGGAGCTGAGTGTCTCTTGTTCTGACCTGCTGAATAAAGATGTCAGATCAAAGTCTGATCCTCTGTGCGTGCTGCTGCAGAGCTCAGGAGGAGACACCTGGACTGAGGTAACATGGCAGAAACACTTCAGGATACACAGGTCTTTGTTTTATTTTATGTGAGATAAATGAAACAAAAAAAAACCATCCCCCCTCTCTCTGTCAGCTGGGTCGTACTGAGCGTGTA
This sequence comes from Micropterus salmoides, assembly GCF_014851395.1. Lineage (NCBI taxonomy): Eukaryota > Metazoa > Chordata > Actinopteri > Centrarchiformes > Centrarchidae > Micropterus > Micropterus salmoides. The sequence continues at coordinate 10,294,332 of NW_024043372.1, forward strand.
AAGAACTCCTGCAGCCCGTCCTTCAGTCAGCGACTCAGAGTGGATTATAACTTTGAGACGGTTCAGAACCTAAAGCTGGGTGTCTACGATATCGACAACACTAGCGCTGACCTCGGCGATGATGACTACCTGGGAGGGGTGGAGCTAACACTGGGACAGGTACATACCAGAGCAACTAATACCAGACTCACTGAAACAGGTTTAGTGGAAACAGATGGCTAAACTCCTCCCTGCTCTTCAGGCTGTACTGATGTGGTTTTTTTGTTGTTAAACTTTAATGATATGTTACTGTTTTATACTAATTTGGAGATGGTGTGTTGGTCGATCAGTCCGGCACTTTGGTCAAGACTGAAATATCATCTCAGCTGTTGTTCAATGGTGTTTTACTTAGAAATCATAAATCCACCTAAACTTTGATTCACGTTCCATTATTAGTTTTCCCTAAATAAGTAGGTCAATATGTTGACACAAGACAATATTGGGCAGATAATTGAAAACTTGACTAAATAATTACTCAAACAAGCTGATTTGTTTTGTTAACAAATGAAACACGTAGGTAAAATAGTTAATTTCTTTTATTAAAAGGTTTTAAGACTCATTAACAAATTGGATCATTATATTTGCATTTCACCCAATGATTCATTTCATTATCGATTAATCTGCTGATTATTTTCACAATGAATTGATCAATCTTCAGTCCAAAACCCAAAGAAAATCAAAATACCTCACCGCCCCCTGCTGGACAAACAGTGTAGTCACAGTTTCTAAATTATATGGACTGCATTTATAAAATGTGTTTATCCAAAGGGCTTTACAGAATCAGCTGTCTATACAGTAATAATGATTTAATAATCATCTTTATTGTCCACACAACACACACAATGGACATGGTTCCAGTGTGAATGGTGTTAACAAATTTGGCAAAGTTGTTGCACTTTGGCACCAAGATTTTTTGTAAATGTTCTTTTGGTTGCGGCGGTGGCTCTACAGCGTCTTTCCAAGGGCACTTTTATAAATTATTTTAAAAACGGTCTGATACAGGAAGACAGTCTGTTACCATAGATTCATCTGAAGAATAACCTCCTCTGTGTGTATTTCAGATAGTTTCCAGTAAAACTATCTCCAGACCTCTGCAGCTGAAGAAAGGCAAACCTGCAGGGAAAGGAACCATCACTGTATGTACCCTGTGTACTGTGTGTGTGTGTGCAAAGATCTTTTGTTCCATATTAAAAATATAACTTTAAAATATTTTTTATTAATATATCACTAGATTATCATTGTGAGAATCCTGTTATGTGATGATCAGTATTCAGATTATTGCGAGGTAATGACTGTGTGTGTGTGTGTGTGTGTGTGTGTGTGTGTGTAGATCACAGCAGAGGAGATAAAGGACAACAGAGCCATTGTGTTGGAGTTTGAGGCTAGAAACCTTGACAAGAAGGTAACTCTTCTCCCCTTCCTTCCTTCCCACTTTTCTAAACTGTATTTTTTTTTCTATTTTGCTGAACATCATCTTTCTCATCTTCCTCTTCAACACCGCCACCTCTTCAGGACTGTGTTGCACCAGCTCTTCATAAATCCATCAATAAGTTTGTGTGTGAAGGCAAATTCTCACAGATTCTTTACTGTTTGTGATCAATATTTATTTGCCGTCATGTCCCTTTTCTGTAGCGACTGTTTGCTTGAATGGAAGCCTGATGTGCCTTTAGGTTCCCTGTCTGAAGTCTTTGCCAATAAAAACAGCGCTCTCCAGGAGAAATCCTGCAGCGGAAATAATGTTTCTCTAATTCCGGTCCCACTCATGACGCTTGGGAAATACTGGAGAAACAAGATTAAAACTGGTTACTTCAGCACATGCAAACACACTGAATAAGAATCTTGTTGTGTTTTCTTTATTGAGGATACGTTTGGAAAATCTGATCCGTTCCTGGAGTTTTTTAAACAGGGAGACGATGGGAAGTGGCAGCTGGTCCACAGAACAGAGGTAAACACACACATAAGCACACACACACACACACACAGGATGATGTTATTCTGATGAAGATGATGGTGAATATGATAATGATGAATGTTTGTGTGTAGGTGGTGAAGAACAATCTGAACCCCTCCTGGAAGATGTTTACTGTTCCTCTACAGACGTTCTGCAGCAGCGACCTCGAAAAGCCGCTGAAGGTTCCACCAATCAGAATCCACCTTTGGTCATAACAACCAATCAAATCTTCTACAGTTACATTAAATATCCTACTCCTCCTCCTCCTGCAGGTGGATTGCTCTGATCATGACGGTGATGGATCTCATGATCTGATTGGTTCTTTCACCACTAAAGTCTCTGAGCTTCAGAAAACTGCACATGGTTCACGGGTAAGATCACTGATGTTACATTTTTTTGACATCTTAGTATTGGCTGGTCAGAGGTCACGACATCTTTAAACTCTCTGATGTGTTGCCTTCCAGGTGGAGTTTGACTGTATCCACCCCGAGAAACAGAAGAAAAAGAAGAGCTACAAGAACTCTGGAGTTGTCTCTGTAAAGAGCTGTAAGGTAGAGACCACATTACCCAGAGTTCCCTGCTGGGAAGCGCTGCTTTGTAAACCACAAAGCTGTCAAGTAGGACTTGTTGTCAGCCTGAGAACAGATTCCTCATTTGATCAGTTGTAATAATCTGTCATCTACATCAAGCTATCTGATTGGTGGAGCCTGCTCCAAGGAAGCTTTGCAACCTGTAGACACTGCTCAGGGAGGAAAAGTCATTGAATGAGGTGGAGTCATATATGGTCCCAGAGGCAGTGAAGTACAGTTTTTAGATTGCAGTCTGGGAATCTACACCAGATGTGAGACGTTAGTGCTGTGAAACCACTACTGAAGCGTACATCCTTTCAGTCCATGTTGACTGCACTGTTTTCACCAGGTTGAAGGAGCACCAGAACTTTTCTGGACAAAAGTAGTTTTTCAGTGGGCTCTATGGAGAGTATACAGAGGGCAAACTTGATTTTTCTGCTTCCCTATTCACTGTATCTTTTTACGCCCACAGTGAAACCAAAAAGCTCAAACTGGAGGCCTTGATCTGTTCACAACATATAGGTAGTGGGAGATTTGTGCGATTTGAACTGCTGCTTGTGACAAAATTAAAAACCTAATTTGGAATTGAAACTGAAACGTGAGATGGACAGGGATGGATGTCGGACTCTCAAAACAATAAACCACTTACGTGTCTTGAAGCAGGTCAGGTGGCTATCTGATATATAAAAAAGTGTAAATACAACAAGCATCAGAGACTGTTGAAATTTGTTGGAACCTGAAGTTTATTTTTTTAACTTCAAGTAGTTTTTCTGATATGTTTATGTATTTTATTGATTGTGTTTTCTATAATGTACACATAGATGCATGAGTGATTCTTTCACTTACCCTGTTTTTCCTGTGTGTTTGCAGCTGGTGGCTCAGTACACCTTCCTGGACTATATCATGGGCGGCTGCCAGATTAACTTCACTGTATGTAAACATCAATAAACACACATTTTAAATGCTTTATTTGAATCCACCAATCACATTCAAGTTTACATGATGAAAATCAAAGATTGCAAAATATTGTGTTCTTGAGATAATGAGACCTTAAATTAGTAATCATAATCTCATAATTGATCCGTTAAAAACACAATTTATAAACTGGTCGATTAAATTAACATGTAAACAATGTATCTGAATAATGAATGAATGAATGTTTGTAGGTGGGGGTTCATGAATGATGAATGAATGAATGAATGTTGTGTGAACACTGTAGGTGGGGATCGACTTCACCGGCTCTAATGGGGATCCTCGCTCGCCCAACTCTCTCCACTACATGAGTCCTGACGGGTTGAACCAGTACCTGTCTGCTCTGTGGTCTGTGGGTGAGGTGGTCCGGGATTATGACACGTTAGTATACTCGTACACAGCCTACACCTGGAAAAACTACAGGATCAAAAATACGCACCACACCTGAACCATGCAGACACAGTCCCTACATCCCTAACCCTAAACCCCAAAAACTAAACCTTACACCCTGTTCTCTGAAGTCTGTTACCTAAACCCTAGTTCCTACACCCCTATAATCCTAATTCCTACGCTGCACTCTGAACCCTATAATCTAAACCCTAATATCTGCACCCTAAATCCTACGTTTTTCATCCTAAACCCTACATCATATACACTTCATTAACCCCACACTCCTACACTGTATGGTGCTCTAGTTCCTACATCCCAAATCCTACACTCTGTACCGTAAACTTTGTCTTACTCCACCAACACCCTAATCCCTAAATACAGCCTTAAAATTTTATTTAAATTCCAAAATTCTAAAAATCTAAATAAGAGAATATTAAAAAGTGATTTTACTTATTTGACTGTAACAGTGGTTATTCTGTGTTTCCTGTTTCAGTGATAAACTCTTCCCAGCCTTTGGTTTTGGAGCCAAACTGCCTCCAGACTACCAGGTCAGTCTCTCTTACCAACCAATCACAGCAGGGCATCATTCTACAGGCTCCACTGATCTTCCAAATGTGACATTTTCCCCCCTGTCCAGAGTCTGGGGTCTAATTTCAAATTTTTTGATTTAGTTAAACTAAATTAACTACAAAAAAATCTGAAAGTCGAAATCAGTTTTCTAAGCAGCCAATCAGAGTAGAGCTTGTAGATTGTCAGGTTTATTGAACTGTGAAATGTGTTGTTGATCTTGCAGGCTGCACACCATGAATTCGCCCTCAACTTCAACCCCACTAACCCCTACTGTCAAGGTACACACACACACACACAGTAAAGTCCAGTAACCAAAATCTTACATTATAATAAGTGTGATGCATTATTTAAAGTCTTTTCACTTCTTCTTCTTTGGCAAGAAGTCCCAGGAAGTACCGGGAATTCAGTTGAATAAATTCAACCCTAATTTGATTTCTCTGTTTTCATATATGCCTGGTTGTTTCAGGTGTTATATCTAAAAACATGACCATTAATGTTAAACTGCTTCCCCTCTGTCTCTCTCAGGTATTGAGGGGATTGTTACCGCCTACAGGATGGTTTTGCCTCAGCTCAGACTCTCTGGACCTACAAACTTTTCTCCAATCATCAATCATGTTGCTTCCATCGCCGCCGCAGCTGCGCAAGACAACAGTGCCTCTGTGAGGACACACAAACGCGCACCAACACACACAAACTCTCAAAAAAACATTAACCAAAACACACACTCACACTTTGACTTACGTCTGTGTCTCTCTGCAGCAATACTCCGTCCTTCTCATCCTCACTGATGGTGAGATCACTGACTTTGACCAGACCAAGGACGCCATTGTTCGGGCGTCGCGTCTGCCGCTGTCAATCATCATTGTAGGGGTGGGGCCTGCGGATTTTAAGGCCATGGAGCTTCTGGATGGGGACAACGGTGTGCTGAAATCGACGGCGGGGGAGGCCGTCGCCAGAGATATTGTCCAGTTTGTCCCATACAGACAGTTCAAAGATGTAAGGCTGTGTGTGTGTGTGTGTGTTTGTTCATAGATGACAGTTGTGCAAGTCTATTTTTGCATATCAGATTCTTGTTATGTGTATTTTTCAAAGTTACACTCATTTCCCTCAATTTGTTAACATTCTTAAAAATAATTGATTTGACTAACTCAGACTAATGAAACCTCAAGCTTCATATAAACTTTGAGATATGTTTATGAACAAAACAAGGACTTCGCATTTTGCCCCATCACTTAAATTGGAAGCACATTAGAAAGGGATCTTTTCATAGCCAGTATGCAAAGACAAAAATGACTACAAGCAAAATGTGTTTCAATGTTCATATGGACACCTGAGTATTGTTTTTATGTCAGACTTGAAATATTGCCAAGTTATCCTTTCAGGACACCAGACAGGCACTTACATCTCTTTCTCTCTCTCTCCAGGCTCCCAAGCAGGCTCTGGCTCAGTCTGTTCTCGCTGAGGTTCCCAACCAGCTGGTCTCTTATTTCAAAATGAGAGGTCTTGATCCACCTAAAGCTGCACCCAAAGTCTAAACCTGGTCCTCGCAAAGCCTAAACCCCCACCTGTGCACACTCCCCAATCCCACACATAATGCTGAATGTCCACCCTCATCTCATTCCAGGAACAGTCACAAAGTCGACACCCCTTCAGGGATCATCCTCATGTGTTACATGGAATCCCAGCCAATCACAATGCAGTATTGAGCTGTAAGCCAATCGGGATGCCCATTGTTTTAAAAATCAGTTTTAATTTGTATCCTTTTTATTCAATAAGTGGAATGAAAATAATGTAGTATAGATGATTGATTATTGATTCCCTCTGCTGCTTCTACACTAACTATGCAGATAACGTGTTACAAACGTGTTTAACAATCACAGAGCCAGACTCACACGCACACACACAAGAAGATAATGTCTCCATTATCTTTGTCATAGTAACAGAAGAAGGTCAATGATCCCCTGAGTGCTGAACTTGTGTAAAAACTGTATTGACTTTTTGTGGGGAGAAGTTTTATCCCATTCACTTCAATACAGTCAGTTTTATCACAGTAGCATCTAGTGGGCATTAAAAGAACTGCAGCTGTAGGTACCATTGGTGACACTATGCACCATGAGCCAGGTGTGTGTGTGTGTATGGCTCTGATAAGCTTTATTGATCAGGAATAGATACTTTGCTTTTGCTCTAAATGATGGAAAACAGAATCATGAAAGATATTATATACTTTTTAGCATAGCTTTACTACTATAGCCTTAATGTAAAACTTTACTATAGCCTTACTGTAGGTCTGTGGCCTGTCTGACCTTAGCACGCTGCTTCAGCCTGAATGTTTCCAGATTGTTCTCGCTTGACACTCAAGTTCAACCTGTGTTCCTAAAATGGGGCTGACCCCTCTTTGACCCTTAAAATACCAAAACCAATCACCTGCAACGTCCCATACCTATCTGTTTTATACACAAGTTAGGCAGCGTGTCGCATGTGAAAAGTAGCACTTTTAACGTGGACTGGCTTCAGGCAGTAGAAGCACCAATTGATCTAATAATAAAAACTAAACCTCTTCAGAATGATAGCATAAAAGACAATATTGAAATAACAGTATGAATATGGACTGGAGTAAAGTCTACAGATGACGAGGTCTCTGAAAGTGCCTTTTTGAGTAAACTCTTAACAGAAAGACTCTCCGACTTGAATGTTTGCTGGGAGTCAACATGGTCGCCTTAGTCATGATGTAATGCTGCGTTCAGGCTGTGTGGAAGTTAATACTGTCAGCATCCAAGTGAGCTTTTTTTCAAGTTGTAGGTTAATAATAGGTTTATGTCTGAAAAGTGAACAAACATGGCGCCCACACACACACACTGCCAAAGCTTCATCTGCAACCACTTTAAATCACTTAGAATTGTTTTTTTACATCGCCCTTTTAACCACTTAAAATCACCTCTTCTGTGGTGGATGTTGACAGAAATAATAATTGCATTTTAATAAAAGCATTTTTTCAGGGTCCACTATATTAAACAGATATATTTGTATTTCATGTTATTTGTAGCGCTTGCTTTTTTTTTTACTTTATAAAATTAGTTAACTCATGTTTGGGAACAGTCTGTAACAAAATAATCTCTTAATAGTTTTTGCAGCTTACAACTGCAACTGTAAAGCACTTTTAAATGACAAAGTGCTCAATGAATGCAGAGAACATCTTTGAACAGAGGCGGGTCATGATTTCCACTCAGATGTCCACCACAAGTTCTATGTTTAGTGACGACGCCTGAGCAAACTCCCTCTGCTGAAAGACTGAGATGTGGTTGAAAGCTCTGGGGACCGTTAAAGTGATGGTTTTTTTTGTTGTTATTTTGTCAGACACAGTAGTTATTTCTTTTTTTGTTACTTGAAGGAGTATTTGATATTGCTCTGTCTGCCTCTTCAGACTTTATTTCCAAGACAACAATATAAATCTATCCTGAGTTTACAGATACATTTTGAATTTTCTGGTCAGATTTGAACAGCTTTTTATATTTTGACAAAAAAGAGGATGAAAGTGTTGATTTCTAAAGATGAGTCCGTATTCTAGGAGAGTAACATCTTTGTCTGTTTCATTAAGAGTTGAGACCTCCTAAACAGGCATGGATACATATGAACAATTCGTTCTTTGGTTAAACTGTTCAAACACATATCAACATAAACATCTGCTCTATTAACAGTTCAACCAAAGAACAATGAATTGTTGCTTTGTTTTATTTTTACACATTTTAGAGGCATTGGGAGATAAGTGACGCAATTATGCACAAGCAAAAAGCATTTTGAATAAAACAAAACAACCTACAGACTACTTTCTGAAGTTTCTAGGTTGACATTCATTTTAACTGAAACGGTTTGACAAAAGCGTGAGATGCCCTATGAAAACTCTAAATAAAGTGGGCCATGAGTTCAGATTTGATGTTTAATCGTCTTGTTTTGATGCCAAACTGTAGCAGATCCTGTATATTTGAAGTGTGTCCCTGGCAGGCTGCTATGATGTCCTCCTTGTTTATTTTCCTCTTCATTGCCAAATACTTGGTTTATATCTTTGTTGCAGTTGAAGGGAAATCTTGTTTTCAATACGAGATTCAACTGGGAGAAATTTCAGATGAAGGTCTGCATTTTTCATTTTAATCAGCTGTTAATTAAGTTAAATGAATATATGAAAACCTAAATCATTATTAAAATCTGATCTTTCAGCCGAACACGCTGTATTGTCACTGTAACCCAGGCTGCCAAGTCACATGGTGCTGTGATGTCATCAAGGAAAAATTTTGCCCAAATTTGTAAAAGCTCAAACCATCACAGGGATGAAAATCAGCAGCTGGAAAAGGGAAAAAGAAAGTGCTGACAGTTTTATCTTCATAAAGAACTACACCACCCAAAATGCTTTGCTCCACAGTGCAGCTAACTGTGATGAAATAGTTTCTGTCCTCTTACTGGTTGATATACACAGCATCCTGTGACCACCAGCTTTGCTGCTCACTTATTCGGCTAACTATTATTAACTCACCTGTATAACCAGTAGTTAATGCTGTCTGAAATACAATAATAAAACAACTCTGGACGTTTCCTTTCTGTGTTTAAGCTGCTGCTGTTTAAAGGATGATTCTGCTTTTTTCTGACTTTTATTTTATAATCATAGTTTTCATCATTTTTGTTGTCTCATCATCTGACTGCTCGTGTTTCTTGGCCTTTCAGACTTCTTTTTATTGACATGTTCTCAGAGCTTAGCTATTAACAAGGACAATGTTATTACTGAAATGATGAACCAAATTCAGGGGAATTTACCTGAAATGGGTTCACACTGCTCATTTGCCTTTTTTCTCATGTAAAAAAGAAATACAGTGTTTCAAAATACGAACACTGAAGCCTAAATTTAATTTAAAGTAACTGACCAGTGTTACATTAGATAGAAATAATATTTTCTATATTACTACAATACTAGGACTAACTGATTTGTGTGTGTTGCCATCAAATGCATTCAAGGAAGACGGGAGGGATTTAGAAAACCTCGCCTTGTGGCTCTCAAAAAAAATAGTATGTTAACAGTTTGTTCTTTTCTGCTGTGGTGGAAAGTACATTTATTCCAGTACTGTAACAATTTTGAGGTATGTGTACTTTAGTATTTCCAATTTCTGCTGCTCTTTACTTTTACTCCCCTTCATTAAATTGACAGCTTAAGTTACGTGTTATTTAGATATTTCAGAATCATTATCAAAGGTTAAGATAAGCTAAAACCTTTATTGATCCCATGGGAAAAATTCACAAGCTACCCAGCAGTATAGTTAAAATCATCTTTTACTTTAGTAAATCATTTGCCAGTTTGTCCACCACAGTTTTTCTGTTTCTTGTTTTTATAACTTATTTGCTTCTACCTTTAAAAGAGATAAGAAACAGACGTCAATGAAAACAGACTCCAGACCTCATGAGCCATTTTTGGTCAGTACTTTGACTTGGGCACATTTGGTTTTTAATGCAGAGCTTTTACTTAGTATTTTTACATTGTTTTACTGAAGTCAATGAACTAAGTTTTCACCGCTGTGTGTTCGTGTGTTTCTTCTAAGGAGGAAACTAGTTGAGCAACTCTATTTGCTTTCTCAAACATTAAAGAGGACCTGCCCTAACAGACACACACTGGTACCTCCCATCACCCTGTTCGACAGAAAATACACCTAGCAGTTATAGTTAACAGTTTTAGTTGCTGAAGACAGAAGACAGTAGATGAGACGACTTCAGAGAGACATGATGTAACAGGAGAACAGGTGTGTCAGTTATCAGGATCATCATGTCCATCACTGTAAATCTGAGGAGGATCTCCAACCTGCCGGGACGATATGACAGAAAGGTCGAACTCTCCTTCAGAGGTCAGTAACACAAACTAAACTGTACTACATGGATATCTTATATTAACTGGAACCAACACTCTACAGCCAAAGTATGTGGACTACTCTGTCTTACATCTTTGGTCTCGGCCTATTTTCCTGGTTTGTTCTGGGCCCCTAAATGCAACAACATACAACAATATTTTAGACAATAGTGAGCTTCCAACTTTGTTACAGTTTGTCTGCGATAAAAGAAGTACTCAGATCCTTTAAAAGTAGAAATACCACACTGTAAATATGCTCCATTGCAAGTTAAAGTTGCTGTTTTTAGGTAAAAGGTACAATAGTATAAGCAGCAAAGTGTAAAAAGAAAATGATCAAAAGACAAAGTGCTCTTTATGCGGAATGTCTCTTTTCAGATTGTTATTTTATTATATTCATTAGTCAATCACTAATATTGAAACATTAATGACTAAGTGACATTTTAATGTTGAAGCTGGTCTCATTTGAACTGCTTTATATCCAGTTAGGAAGTTTAATCTGTAAGTAATGAGTCATATTCTCTCAGCCTTTCATATGTTGTTTTGTCTAAAAAGTGACCACTAACACCAGCTGTACTCACTGTTGTGACTCTGGTGTTTCAATTAATTCAATTAATTAAAAGGAGACATGCATTCATTTTTATTCACTGCAGCTCAGCAAGGAAACACTGTTCAAAGAAAAACACAAAGAGGGAATTTTATACTTAAAAAGACAGACATTGCTCACACAAATACAAGGATATGGCTCTATAGAGCTCAACTAAAGCTCTATAGTGAACAAACAAACAGGATCATCGACATACATTACAATAGTTACATTCAGATGAAGAATAATACTGCTAGTAAAACAATAAACTTAAGTTGTCCAAAAGCATGCAATTGTACTTAAAAGAGATATTTTTATTTTATGTTGAGATTTAAGTTTTCTGCCTGATAAACTTTTAAAGGAAGGAGAATATCTCTCCAAATGATTGGTGAAAGGGTATAGTGTTTAATAATTATGTTGACATGCATTCAGACCAACACAAGTGAATTAATCCCCACTGGCTCAGCAGTATATAAAGTAATATCCATATATAAAATATATAGATACATAGATTTAAATTGGCCCCACATTTACCAGCTGCAATATTAAAGTGATGTACACATTAATGCATCGATAATCAAAATTTGTACTTTTACTTTTGGTACTTACAGTATATTTTGATGCTTAAGTTTATTTAACTGAATATTTCCGCACTGTGTTGTTACTACTTTTACGTAAGTAAAAGATCCGACTACTTCTTCCACTGTTGTGTGGGTTGGATATAAGTTGGCCTTTTGCTCAGAGCTTTGTGGGTATTGGGCGAACCCTCAAATGGATTGGTCTCGTGGGAAAATTCTTGTGTTGGAAACTCCCTGTAAGAGTCCATCTCTCTCTCTCTTTCTTTGATTAAAGTGTGAATGAATGCTGACGAATTTAAACAAATATATTAACATTGTGCCTGGGAGTCTGTCATCAAAGGCCATCTGTCTTGAAATCCTCCTACATGTTTTAAATTGTGTTTGTAGTCAGTTTAGCTCATGGCCAGGTTAGTTTTACCTGCCAGTTAACTGCTAACAGAGCCTGACTGTCTCTCCTCCAGGTTTCACCCACAAAACCAAAGTCCTGCAGTGTGAGAACTTGGCCATCTTCAACGAGGTCAGTAACCTGTCCACTGTGGACACATCCAGACCAATCAGAACCCACAACAGGGCGATGATGTCATCATTTTAGGCAGTCAGTTACTCTAATGTCCACTTGATGCTGCTGTCATAAGACTGTGTTGAAGTGAATGGGAGAAACCCCCAACTTCTGTCCATAAATACAGTTTTTACACAACAAATTCAGCTCTGAGGAGATCAGTGACCTTCTGATGTGAAGTTTACAGACGGGTCAGTTCAGGTAGAAGAAACTGTGAGGACGATGAGCTGCTGACATTTAAGATCACACAACCTTCATCTTATTTATCCTGCATATATGTGTGACTTATATTAGGTAGCTGCAGTTGTTTGTCCACTTCAGATTGAAACTATTTTGATGGAGTTGATAAGGAACAGTACCACTCCTAAAGAACACACACACACAGCCTCTCCTTCAACACACACACACACACACCTACAGCTGACTTGATTGTGTTTTGTTCTACTGCACTCTCTGTTCCTGGTGGAGCTCCTGGGGGAAACACACACACACACACACACACACACACACACACACACACACACACACACACACACACACACAAACAATTACAAACTTATGCCAGAATTACCAAACTATGGTCGGTCCACCACTTTGGTCCAGACTGAAATGTCTCGACAACTATTAGATGGATTGCTATTAAATTTCAAACAGATATTTATGATCCGCAGAGGATGGACTCTAATATCTTTGATGATTTTCTTAAATTCCAATTCATCCAATACTTTAGTTTCTGAGTAAATACCTACACAACTAAAGGCATTCCCATCAGCCTCAGCCTCAGGCTTCTTTATGTGAAGTGCTAATTAGCAAATATTAGCATGCTAACATTATAAACTAACATGGTGAACATTGTAAATATCATACCTGCTAAAGTCTGCATGTTAACATTGTCATTGTGAACATGTTAGGATGCTGACATAAGCATTTAGCTGAAAACAATGCTGTGCCAAAGTAATTATAAATTGAATTTGTATAGCGCTTTTCACAAAGCTTAAAGTACTGCCTCACAGAGACATGGCAGCAGACTCAGGCGTAGGAAAGCAGCCCGTTAGCAGAGCAGCAGCAGTTTCTGTCCTCTTTCTGTGTTTACACACAGTCACTGTAGTTATGTATGTAAAAATGCAAGAAAATAGACTCCAGATGTAAAAACACAGATGTTGGCGATTGTATCCATTCAGTTAGGCACATGTCTGAGGCACTTGTAGGCCTATTCCAGACTCAGAATACTAAGTAAATATAGTGCACTATAGTTTATAGGGATTGTTAAACAAGTCTACAGTGGATAAAAAGTGGAGGTGTCACCAAAGTCATTACAAATCATGCAGAAGGGGACATGGATGTGTGTGTAACAAATTTCACAAGAATGCATCCAATAAATTTTAATATATATTTCGCAAGATGAGTGAAACTGCTGCCTGTTGGTGGCGCTGGAGGTCACCAGAGTCATTAGGATTCATGACTGTCTGAACCAAAGTTCATGGAAACCCGTCCAATAGTTGTTAAGATATTTCAGTCTGGATCGTAATGGTGCACTGATATTGCCACCGATAGAGCCACATCACTTCTATGAATGCACCATCCCTATCTAGACATATGAACCACACAACACAAAGTTGAATTGATTTGTTGTTGAAGGGCTGGGTTTTATGAAATATGTGTTATATTACAAGGTCAGTGTGATTTTGAAACAGCTACTCATGGGTATTGTAGTGTTTACAGCCATGAAAACATTTACCTTATCATCAGAAACAAAGTCTACAGTTTGACTCAATGATCAGAGTTCTGAGTTTCAGGTTCTCTTACCATGTGATTTTACAAAAGGGTGAAGATATTTATTGAACCGCAGCCGCCACCCGCTTCACTACATCACCACCTGTTTGTTGACATAAACACTGTAGACACGTCAGATAATGTTACAGTAACCTCTGTGTGACGTGAACACTGTATTGAGTATCTGAGTTATATTTCTCAGTGCAGCTACTGAGTCAGGCTGGTGTTTGTTCTTCAGGTGTGACCAGGTGTGCGTGTGTGTGTGTGTGTGTGTGTGTGTGTGCATAAACCTTGCACATGGTGATTAATGGTTGTGGTGGAAAATGTCTAGCTTCAAGACATAAGCAGGCTCTTCCTTCCAGTAGTTTGAGTTTTTCGGTGTTGTAAATAGAAGTTGACCTGACCTGACCATGTCTGAACAGATACCATCTCCCCTCATGTATGATGATATGTTATCATGTCGTGACTGATGTTCTGTACTAAAGCAATGTAATGACACTTTGCTGAAGCTGAGAAAAAGATGTTTTGTGAAATGTATTCGTGTCCCAAAGGTTAAGAATAACTTTCATGATCAAAACTTTTTTCTGTTGTTTCAGTTTTTACTTGTTTTACCTTTTTAGGTCATTTTAGAGCATAAATTAATAAATAAAGCAATGTGTGTGTGTTTGTGTGTGTGTGTGTGTGTGTGTGTGTGTGTGTGCAGCATTTCCAGTGGCCTCACTATGGTAAAGTGATCAGCGATGAAGTTTTGTCCATCAGTGTTTACAACTGCAGTAAAGTTTTCTCCAACAGGTAAAACACGCACATACACACATACGCGCACACACAACAAATTGTTTTTTTATTGCTTATACTAAATGTGTGCATATGTGTGTTTGTTTGCGTTTGTGTGTGTGTGTGTGTGTGTGTGTGTGTGTAGACTGCTTGGTAAGCTGGTTGTCAGTCTCCAGCATGTTGTTACCACGGGGAGGCTGTTACTACGGGAACCACTAATAGATGCGAACTACAGCCTGACGGATGTAAGGGCACACGCACTCAACCACACACATAGAATTGAATGCATTGCTGTAGATTGTAGTGTTATGTGTTGTTTTTGGAAGTATTTAACTACTAACATAAACATTATACTGTATAACAGTACATGGACCATTTTTCTGCAAATTGAGCTCATTTACTTTTGATATTTTAAGTACAACTTGCTTATAATACTTTTTTATTTTACTTATGTAAGGGTTTGAATGAAGTTGAGCACAATGTAATTTTGCTACTTTGACTGAAGTAAAGGATCTTAACACTTCTTCCACCATTGTATAAGAGATTACTGACTTTGTGCTCCTCTCTCTCTCTACAGATCTATATAGAGTTGGATATTCGGTATCATCCCGTTGAGGGAACAGCAGGAAGCTGGCAGGGACACGACTTCCTGAAAGACGAAGACAGCGATGAGTAAGATCCTGTCCACACTGTACCGGAAACATCTTTTCCATTAACCCGTAAAAACATCAGTATCTGGTTGTAGTCTAGATGAAGAAAACAGAACATTACAGCTTCCAGTAGCACATTAAATGAGCACTCTCAGCCTTTATTTAAATCTTCTTGTTTCCTGTTTTGTCCAGAGTCATATGAGAAGATCTCTGTGTCCAGCACAGAGATGCAACCACCAGTTAGTGTTAGGCCAATCCTAATGTTGCTCCTAATGTTGCTCCTAAATTTGTCTAATGCAAGTTAGACAGTAAATGTTACTTCAAAGTGCGGGATACTTCCGGTCGGCTCGGAGGCATTGCGAGGCTACCCAGCCGACCAATCAAACCATGATTTGGTCGGCATTTTTGAGGAGGTGCACGTCAGGTGACGGCGTAGTCTCTGCGTAGCCTCTGCGTAGCCCCGTAGCCTATGCCGTCAATTTGACGCAGAAGTATAAATTGCACTTCTGGCGTGCGCTCTTTTGGATGTACGCACACATACACACACACTCCAACTTCTCACTGCTCTGCATTATCAACTGTCGCGTGTATAGTAATGCACAAGTAGCCTATGTTCCTATTGCTTAGGCTATTTAGAATATAATCAATACAACCAGTGCTTAAGCTAATTTGTAAATTATTAGTTGCCGGAGCGCCTGAAATGTGCCATCCTCAGAAAATAATTAGGCCTAATTAATAATTTACGATCAAATAATTACTTAGGCCTATTTAAACGCATGGCGTACCTGCACATTGTTTTAATAGGTGATCAGAAACCATTATTAGCTACCAAATCTAATAGTAAATTTCCATCCATTAGACTTACCCTAATGTTGTGTAAGGGCGCTGTGATGGAGCGCACTTTAGAGGTGCTGGAGTGGCACTCAAGAACAATATTTTGCACAGAAGCCTATATTTGCTCTGCGCATATAAGGGCACATTGAAAGGAGAGAAGTTAAATGAGCCCGAGCCCGCCTGAGCCCAATCTATCCAAAAAGAAATTGACCCGAACCCAGCCCGAATCGACCCAGCATGTTGGGCCACGTCGGGACCCACAGTCTATATCGGGACCCGACGGGCTTGCAGACCTCCATACAGAGGAGGGGGCATGTGTTAGCAAAACAGAGGGACAAAGTGATAGGGCCGAGTGATAGAAGTGTTAATTGTTAATTAACAATAAAAAAGCTATGAGAAAGGTTTATTTGCACAATAATAAAACCTGCAATGCAATGGAAATATAGAAGAAACCTCTGCGTAGTTCAAAAAAGTAACTTAAGCATAAAATAATAATAAGCTACTGATTACTGCATTATATTTTATTATATTTTTATATTGTGAATTGTCACTTGCCACCTGAATTTTGTGCTTCCCTTTATAAAAAATAAAGACTTTTCCTCCATAAATTGGTGCAGAAAATGTCTCCAGAATGCAATTAAGTGTTTAATGCTTAAAATCTTCTGGAGGAGGACCCCCAGACCCCGATTTTTTGTCCCAGTCCAGCCCTGTCTACTTGTATAATTTAATTACTACCTACATTTATTTATCTACTTTAAATTTTGTGCATTTAATTGGATGCTTATTTATTTATTGAGCATTTATTTATTTATGTATTTATTTCTGAATTTGTCAGGATCAGTCCTCCATACTAGTCCAACACTGAGCTGCAGCACACCTCTCCCCTCCAAACACTAGCTACCCTCCAGTCAGTCAATGGACATAAAGTTGTTACTGTGATGCAGAGACAGAGCTCAGTTAAAACTTTATGGATGAAAAGTACTTTTGTTAGGTTAATAACTCACCACTCTGAAACTCTTGCGCCAGAGTTTGCCGACTGGAAATATGGACTATAAAAAATCGTTTTCCTTGTAACATTGTGTATTCGGTATCCATTAGCAAGCAGCTAGAGCTTTTAGCCTTGAAGCTGGAGTTTGCATTGGGGCAAACAATGACGGTCGTAGGTTGCTATAGACCACCCTCAGCAAGTACTGAGGCTCTTTGCTCTTCAAATCATCATCTATCGAGCACTGAACTGTTTTTAACTAATGCTCCACACAAATTCTCAGATATAGGTGTGTTTGCAAATGACCTGAGTGATCATTGTACAATTACAGCAGTTAGGAATGCTAAAATCCCAAAACAGAGGCCTCGGATTATTTTCAAAAGGAATATGAAGCATTTCTGTGAACAAGCCTTTTCACATGACCTTTTTCATTTTGACTGGAACAGAATCTTTCTTATAGATGAAGTAGAATTGTCCTGGAACTACTTTTATGATGGTTTTCTTAGGATCATAGATAAACATGCCCCTCTACGCAAATTTAGAGTTAAAGGCCGAAACAATCCCTGGTTTTCGCCTGAGATTTCCTACCTTCTCAAGGATAGGGATGCTGCCTGGTCAAGGGCCAGGAAATCAAAGACTGATGCTGATTGGGTCTACTTTCGGCAACTGAGAAATAGGCTTACATCTCTCATTAAAAAGTCAAAATCAGAGTATTTCCTTAGTAAAACTACAAAAAATCTAAAAAATCCAAGCAAGTTCAGGAAATCATTAAAGCCTCCTTTGGAATCATTAGTTGTAGTGAAATAGCCCCTCATGTTATGATTGATTCCAGCAAGGTGACTGATAAACCAACAATGTTAGCTTGCTTTAATGAGCACTTTATTTCTTCAGGATCCTTATTTGAATCCTCATGCCTTCCTTCTTCTGGCCCCAGTGCGCAGGAGCACCCCTCTGACCCATGCTTACCTCCTGACAAACTATTTTATATTTCTCCTCTATCAGTTTCTAAAGTTCATAGAGTTCTTAGACACAACAAAGTCTGCTGGTCCTGATAAACTTGATCCCTTCTTTCTAAATGTAGCAGCTGACTTCATTGCAGAGCCTCTATCTGATATCTTTAATTTAACATTTATTGAAAATGACAGTATGGAAAGTATGGAAGTCAGCCCATGTTACACCCCTACTAAAAGGGGGTGATCCCTCTATTTAAACAACTATAGGCCTATTTTCAAGCTGTGTGTTTTAGCCAAGCTCCTTGAACGCTTGGTTGGTGAGCAGCTAAAGGAATTCTTAAATTCAAATGATGTCTTATCCCCCTTTCAATCTGTTTTTAGGAAACAACACAGCACCATATCTGCAGCATTGAAAATGATAAATGATATTGTTGGGGCACTGGATTACAAGAAAATGTGCGCTGCACTTCATATATCATTCAAAAGCTTTTGATACAGTTGATCACTGCATTCTGGTAAATAGACTACTGAGCATTGGCCTGTCTAAGCATTTAATAGATTGGTTTGCAAATTATCTGTCAGGGAGAACCCAAAGTGTTCAGATGGCTGGCTCTTTCTCTTCCTTTTTGCCCATTTCCAAGGGGGTTCCTCAAGGCTCAGTACTTGGGCCCATATTGTTTTCAATTTATATAAACAATCTTTGTTATAATCTATCGAATGCTATGTATCATTTTTTGCTGATGACACTGTTTTTACTGTACTGCATCATCTACTGCACAAGCCCTTGATCTTTTGCAGTCTGCTTTCAATATTGTTCAGAGCTGTTTGAAACAGCTTAAGTTGGTCTTAAATGCAGAAAAGTCCAAAGTAATGGTATTCACAAACTCAAGACAACTTCCAGTTACTACTTCAAGCATCTCAACTTTTGAAGGAAATGAAATTGAGTTAGTTAACAGTTATAAATATTTAGGTATAATCATTGATGGTAAACTGTGTTTCAGAACTCATATTAGCAACCTGTTCTCGAAGCTCAAGATAAAGCTTGGCTTTCTCTACAGATCAAAATCATGCTTATCCATTCGTACTGGAAAATACCTGGTGACGGCCACTTTTCTTCCGATATTAGATTATGGTGATCTGATATATATGAATGCTTCTGCCCAATGCCTACAGAAATTGGATGTTGTGTATCATTGTGCATTGCGTTTTTTTTCACTGGCTGTAATTATAGGACACATGATTGTACCCTTTACTATAAAGCTAAATGGCCCTCTCTCTTAAGTTACACTCATTGGCTGTGTTTCATCTATAAGGCACTTCTTGGACTAGCTCCTACCAATTTGAGTATCTTTTTAACAAGTACTCATGGCCATTATGGATTACATTCAAAGGACGTCCTACACTTGGTGGTCCCCCGTGTCCGAACAGAATTAGGTAAAAAAGCCTTCATGTTTGCTGTAACTTCTGCTTGGAACCTTCTTCAGAACTTATTGAAATTGACTGCCTTTATTCCTTATAGAAATTTTGTTTCAACTCTGAAGGATATGGAGCAGGTGAACATTGGTCAGTGTTGCTGTTTATAAAGTTGTATTCTGCCTTATTCAAGACAGGGGCTTGTCTTATACTGTATGTATGTGTACTTGATGTCTTTTATATGTTGTAAACTGTTCTTTATGTCCCTAAATCCCTAAATAGGATTTTGAACCTGAAAATTAGCATTATACCACCTCTTTAAAGTACCTCAAGTGCCTCAGCAGTATCTGCCTCACTTGACATCTCTCATAATTTGTGATTTACTTAACAATATTGTGGAGTGAGCAATAAGAAAGAAAAGGGATTTTAGAGACCACAGTAACCTCTTGGAAATATACAGCATTGAGGACATCGCTCGTAACTGAATTCCTCCCGAAGGTTGGGAAAGTGAAGAGAGCTATGCGGTTTGATGCAGTTGCTTTGTCAGCCATGTTTTTTAATTTGAAATAAGTTGTAATTTACTCAGAATTTATAGTTAATATTAATATAAATATGAGGGTTTCGGCATTTAGTGTGTTAGACCTCTAGCTCTGGCCAGACTGAACAAATGATTCATTCATTTCATTTTGTTTCTCTTCCTTCATTCATCCTCAGATCAGCTCTGGTCATCAGGAATGAGGCATTTGATGACCCTGAAAGGTGAGAATTTACATGACTCACATATTAATCCTCTCTGTTGGAGCTATACTGGCACTGATACAGATGAATCTATGAAAACTTAATATCACCAACCAAAATACTGGACATGCCCAAGTATCAGTCTGAACACGATTCTCATTGGCTGTAACCAATAGTCTATAGGAATCATCTGACTTTGATGTACATTCAAGTTACAGTCTGAGATTTTGATAAAATTCTTCCACTTAGAGGTTTGTCACTCTTCTTTATGAAAAGATCTCTTAGTGGAGGTGATGAATTTTTTTTTTTCATTTTTCAACAACAATAACCAACAACTACAACAAAAATTTATAAAGCCTTTTGTGGCTCCAGAGTGAGCACACAGAGTATTTGGGGTTACCATTCATTACTCTCTCTCTCTCTCTCTCTCTCTCTCTCTCTCTCTCTCTCTCTCTCTCCCCCCTGTCAGTCAGCAGACTGTCGTTCGCCCAGGTCAGCTGGACAGAGAGGCTCGGCGTTTGGGGCGGAGCTTGGTCCAGACTGGGGATGAAGATGACGACGATGACGATGATTATGATGATGACCTGTTGGACATGGATGCTTCCAACATCATCTTCACTCCTCTGCCAAGGTCTGGTTACCTTATTGTCTGTCTGTCTGTTTATTTACCTGGATTATGTCAAGTCATCTACAATGGAGCAGCTGTCAACAATGTGTGTGCGTGTTTTTGTGTGTGTGTGTGTGTGTGTGTAGTCGTTGCAGGCCGCTGACCAAAAGTGTTGCTGCGGGGACCCCCAGAGTCCAGAGCTTCCAGGTGAGTTCATTCATTCATCCATTTTTGACCGCTCCTCCAGGTTCATGTTTCAGTTTCCAGACATCCTTTTCTTCAGCAAGCTCCCGTCAGCTTTACGGAACATTATAACAACAAAAACTCACAAGTTAGAGTTTAATTGATGATCGTAGTGAAGCATTTGGGAGTCTCATTTCCAGCAGCCTGACCAATACTTGGAGCACAACAACTTTTCTGATGATCCTAAAGGGGAGATGAAGGCAGACCTGCCAGTCATTCAGAAGAAACCATGAAGAAGTTTTACATCACTGAAGTGTGTGTGTGTGTGTGTGTGTGTGTGTGTGTTCATTCAGGTGAATGTAAACATCCTGGAGGCTCAGAAACTGGTTGGAGTGAACATCAACCCTGCAGTTTTCATCAGAATGGGAAATCAGAAAAAACACACAGTGACACAGAAATCAACCAACTGCCCCTTCTACAACGAGGTACAGCAGAGATAATACAGAACAATACAGTAGAATAATTCAGAACACAGCACAGTACTACATTAGAATACAGTGCAGTCCAGCAGAATTCATTAGAATACAATGATTTGGAAAACAGTACTGTAAAGTCCAATATATTGGAATGCGGTACAGTAGAATAAAGTACAGTGGAATACGCTAGAATACAGTGCAGTACATTAAAGTACAGTAGAATACAATACAATAGACAACAATACAATACAGTAGAATCATTTGCAATATAGTACTGTACAGTAGACTACATTAGAACACAGTACAGCAGAATACACTACTGTACAGTGAACTACATTAGAATACAGTACAGTATCGTAGAATACTTTACAGTAGAGTAGGCCTACAGTACAGCAGAATACAGTACGGTAGAGTATAATACCTTAGAATACAGTGCAGTAGAATACAGTACAGGACGGTTGAATACATTACAACTTGGTAGAATACATTAGAGTATACTATAGTAGAATACATTACACTAGAGTACAGTACAGTAGAATCCAGTACAGTACAGTAGAATACATTACAGTATACTACAGTAAAGTCAAACACAGCTGTTTATGTCCTTTCCTCTTTCAGAACTTCCAGTTTGAGTTTGAGGAGGCCCCACAAATCCTCTTCGATAAAGTCATAGAGATAAAGGTCAGTTCCACTATTTAATTGTTTTTCTTCACTTCTGTTTCTACTTCCGTTGCCATGGTGAGAGTCCTGGGCGTGGCCAAAGTGATCACCTGTAATGTTGCCTCTTCTCAGGTGTTCCACAGGCGAACTCTGGCCTTCCTGATGACCCACATTGGAAGCTTTAAGATTGACATTGCCACCGTGTACAACCAGCCAGGTACCATTACCGCTCACACTGCAGCTCTCTGATCAAAATACTGCAGTACTCACTGACCTCTCTGCACCTCCAGACCACCGCTTCTACCAGAAGTGGGCTCCTCTCACCGACCCGGCAGACACTAGGTCAGGGATCAAGGGTTACGTCAAGGCCAGCCTCA
The DNA here is from genome assembly GCF_014851395.1 of Micropterus salmoides. Classification (NCBI taxonomy): domain Eukaryota; kingdom Metazoa; phylum Chordata; class Actinopteri; order Centrarchiformes; family Centrarchidae; genus Micropterus; species Micropterus salmoides. Next base: position 10,316,847 of record NW_024043372.1, read on the forward strand.
GTGTGCTGGTGAAGGGAGAGGCTCTGAGCATGCTCAGTCTGCCACCATCCTCCTCGACTGGAGCCAGTGAGGACATAGAAAAGTCAGTAACAACCCATTGTAATGCATTGTCATATGAATCATCACTATAATCATATAAATTAAACAAGAACCGTGTTCGGACGCTCTGTTTTTCTTGCAGGAACCTGCTGCTTCCTCGTGGTATGGCTTCTGAGCGTCCGTGGGCTCGTTTCCGTGTCCAGATCTACAAGGCAGAAGGTCTGCCCACCATGGAGGCGGGGCTAATGGCCAAGATGTCAAAGGTCACTGACCGGACGGTCTTCATTGATCCCTACGTAAAGGTGACCTTCGCTGGACAACAGGTACTCAGACATGTGTATACAAGTTTTGTAACAGATATTCTCCTCCAGCAGCCCACATGAAGAACCTTTTGAGGAACTCAGAAACTTTCAATAGCTGGAACCAGGGACTAAATTTAAATCCTGTGTGATAGATGCAAAGCCAGTTCAGATTGTCTAATAGTTCAGGATCTTTCCAGGTGGAGCTTGCAGGTCTGGATGTTGCTGATTGATCAAAATACAGACTGAGCTGGTGCTTTAGCTTACTGGGTGACTCTAATATAAATATAAAGATGAGGGGTGAACTATTTCTGGAGGTTTATTAACATCAAAGACAAAGTAAAGCTTTTCTGTTTGTGTGTTTTGAGACAAAGAGAGAGAGGGAGAGCTACTGTCAGGAGAGATAGAGAGTGAATGACGGTGAAGACCTACTGGAAGCAAACAAATCGCACGTCACCTCTCTCACTTCAGACTCAATGCTGCGGGCGTGTCAATACTGGCAAGCTAGTTCATTAGCAAACATCTAATAAATAATTTTCAACTTTCAATTCAATTTTTAACAATTTATGTGGCTTTGTACCTGTAATCTTGGAGGCAAAGGACATAAAAAGAGGGTCCCAGAAACTATAATAACAATAATCTTCTGCACAGCTGGTAAAGACTAAACGTTCTGACCCACCAGTGCTTCACTTCCTCGTTGTCAGGATTCTGGTAAATGACCGTCATCTGGGAAAGTTTGCCTCATCTGCATAAATAAACAACATATCAACTTTTGACCCTTAACTTTTTTCTCTTCTCTGGTCAGTTCTACGTTTCAAAGTCCCATAGAAAATGAATCGCAGTGGTTGAAGAAGTACTCAGACCTTTTACTTAAAAGTAAAAGTATTAATACCACAGAGTAGAAATACACTGTTAGTAAGTAAAAACATGCATTCCAAATCTTACTTAAGTACAAAAGTATCATCATCAAAATACATAAAGTACCATAAGTAAAAGTAAAGTGGATTCTAATAATTATGTGTACATAACTTTAATGTTGCAGCTGGTAAAGGTACAGCTATGTTTAAGTACTGGAGTTTTATCTTATTCTGTAATATTTAATTATTGTTTATTTGTAAAATATATATGTTAATGTTAATCTAAATCTGCAAGGTAAAGTTGTCAAATAAATGTAGTAAAGTAGAAGTATAAAGTAGCAGAAAATAGAAATATTAAAGTAAAGTACAAGCACCTCAAAATTGTACTTAAGTTAAATATTAGAGTAAATGTACTTGATGTATTGGAACAAACTATGTCTACAACTACTGCGCACCACTCGGTGGGTCTTCATGGTGAGAAAACAGCTAGTGAGTGAATAAAAGCGAGGGAGTGCTGATGACAATGAAGTGATAAAGAGAAATAGAACTTTATTTGCTGATTTGAAATTGTCTAATCTTCATGGTTCTTCAGATGAGGTGGATACACAAACAGGAATACGCAAAGGGGACTTTTTATTACTAGTTTAGTTTCATAGTTCTTGGAACTTTCTGGTAAAAAAAATGCTTATTGTCTTTTGATACTGCAACTATCTGAAATGTTCTTATCATACTGTGGTAAAACATGTAGGGAAACAGCTTAAAGAACTCCACCATAATATGTAGTTAAAGTTTAGCTCAGTTTTGGGGAAATATAGTACCGCATTAACTAATCTGTTTGGTGACATCATTTCAGAGTAAACATAACACATCAAGAAGCTGCTTTTCTTGATCAGTCAAGAGATAACGAACAAATAAGCTTTAAGAGGGAATTAACTTGAACTCAGGTAGCAAGCGGTAAAATAAATTACAGCTATGTGAAGTGACTTAAAAAAACTTTATAGGTAAAACATATATTACTCACAAGACTAACAACATGCACTCATCTAATAATAGACACACAAACCACCCTACAAGACTGTTTTTTTATGTGTGTGCATATGCAGGGGGAGACGTCGGTCGCCAGCGCCACCAGCTGTCCAGTTTGGAACGAGGAGATCTCCTTCATTGAGCAGTTTCCTCCTCTGGCTCAACGAATCAGAGTCCAGATCCTTGATGATGCCAAGATGGGAGACATCGCCCTGGCAACGCACTTCCTGGACCTGCAGCAGATTTCTGACCCCACCAGGAACGGTACAACCCTGTTTACATGCTCAGTGATGCTATTCACAGTAGTTTTTTGTTTTTTTAACTTCAATGGTACTCTACTGAACATCACCTGCAGAGAAAGGTCTTTATCGGACACAGGCCTTTATTTATATATTTAATTTATTGTATAAATATGTTTTTATTTTTATTCCCATTTCAGTATGAAAATACTGAGATATTCCTCCCTTTCCTGGTAGGCTTTTAATGTGTTAGAGTTTAACTGACAGTAGCTTAACAGAGACCAAAAGTGGTGGAATCAGTGAGTTAATGTTCAAAATAGAAAATGTTTTTAATGGAATTGTATAACATGACTGTTGTACTGATGAAGTCGGTGCTGTTAAAGGGATGTGTGTACATTGTCTACGTTATGCTGAATTTACTTTTTGAGCCTTTAATAGAGACTAGCTTTTACTTGTTTGTGTCAGACATTATTTGAATACCGGCTATTATTTGAGAATTTACAGTAAGAGGAAAATATCTGTCTGTCTGCCTGCAGGATTTAATCCCACCTTCGGGCCATGTTGGGTTAACCTGTACGGTTCTCCTCAGAACTCCACTCTCGGTGACGTCCACCAGGTAAACCAGACACAACCGAATCAAACCTTAAAGCAATAATTTGAAATTTGAGAAATACACTACTCTGCTTTCTTTCTGAGAGTTATCACTTTTATGTCTGTATGGTAACGTAGCTTAGCATAAAGACTGGGAATGGGGAAAATGCTAGCCTGACTCTGTCCAAAGTTCAACAAAATCTGTTTAGCAGCACTTCTAAAGCTCACTAATTAAGTCTTGACATTACAGTTGTCAGGCAACTAATTGAGACCACAGGAATTCACTGCATCCAGCCAAGAAATAGTCCAGCACAAACCCCCCTTAAAATCACAACATAATACTTTTTTTTATGTATAAAACAAACAAGATATAATGGGTTAATAATTTCGCTTTAGAGGTGCTAGTAGGCATGCTTTTTACCTTTGAACAGAGCCAGGCTAGCTGTTTACCCTGTTTCCAGTCTTTATGCTAAGCTAAGCTAACTGGCTGCTGGATGTAGCCATATATTTACCATACAGAGTGGCAATGTTCTCATTTAACCCTCAGTAGTAATGGGCTGAGCCACATGTCAAATCTCAAGTTTTCGCTTTGGCAGGCTCCACCGGTTGTAACCCTATCCTGTAGTCCCCTTTTGAATCCACTTCCTATGTTAAAAATGTCTGCAGGATTAGAACAAACTCACCAAAACTGATCCAAACTGAACTGTGCTAACCCTCTTCACTTCTCCAGGCCTTGAACCAGGGTCTGGGTGAAGGAATCTTCTACCGCGGTCGCATCCTCCTTGCTCTCTGCGTGGAGGTTTACTCCTCTCCCTCTGCCGTCATCACGGAAACAGGCTCCGCCGCCATGGGAAAGGTATCTCCTACTTCTTGTTTTTCATCCAAGTTGAGCTCTATGAACAATCAAAACATCAAAGTATGTATTACAACAGTGTTTTAGCCCTTGACAATATATCAGTTTATTAGCAGCTATTTCCTGTTGCATGTTTCATCAGATCAACCACAATTTCTAATAAAATCTTATGTGACCATAATGATACTGATCTCAGCAACTCTCACATCACCTCGTGGAATCTCAAATGAAGTCCTATGTGAATCCTATTTGTGTGTCCTTGTAGGTGAAAGGAGCACTGGGGAAGATGAGACTGGGGAAGAAGAGGAGCAGCAAGAAAGAGAAGAAGGAAGGTCAGTCTACTGAGGAGAAGAAAGAGGAGAAATGAGAAACTAAACTTTCAAGCAAAGGGTGTAGTTCATATCTTCATTTAGACTTTAGCTGAAACAACAAAGAGAAGTTCAAAGATATCTGAGGAAGCAAATTCTCCCAAACATGAGACAAACAGATAGCCCACTTCATCAAATAGTAAATCTTCTCCAGAAATGAAAACATGGAAATCAGTTTCATCTGGACAGAGACAGGTCCAGGACTTGTTTAGCTTAGCACACAGAAAGGAAGTAGGGGAAAACTGGAAACCTTGCTCCATCAAAAGAGAAAAAATCCACCTTCTAACAACAGATAAGAAAAAAGGCGGATTTCTCAATGTTGAGTTTTATGCCAACTGTCTGAAGAGGTTTTACAGTTGTTTAAGTTATTTGTCTCGCAGCTAAACTTTGGACATTGAAATTATGAAATGATCCCAGGCTTTTTTGGGACTCGTTGAACTCCATGCATATTTATAGTCTCTACATCAGTTTGTTATCCTGTTGTTGCTTTAGCATCTACAGCTGCCAGCGGATTGCTTGACGAGTCAGGAGAGGCGGGAGTTGAGGTACCAGAAGTTGTTACCGTGGAGGTCGAGGAGACCCACCCACTCCCTGAGGTCATTATCATCATCATTATTGAGCCATTTTAAAACAACAGAAAAACTGTGTCATGGTTGTGTCTGTGATCTAATATTTCAGAATAAAAAACATTTCATTTTTACTTTAATTTGATATTTGAAATGAGATAGTATGTTGTTTGGGGTTCATCCAGTCTTTCTGTTTCTATGTCAATGTGATTTTCCTGCCTTTATTAATTCTTTTAGCTTATTTGTTCACTTTACACATTTTTCTCAATGTCTTCCTCTCTTCCTTTCTGTCTTAATGTCTTCCTCCTTTTTTTCTCTCAAGAATTGATGTCAAAAGATTAGACATAATTTTGAGGCTTAAACAAAACATATAATTGAATATCATCTACATAGAAGCATAAAGAAATACCTTTTAAAACTCATTATCTTCCCAAAGATATACAATACAGAGATGCAGATAAGGAAGTGTTCCAGGTAGAAAACAGAGAGTGACTTCCTGCAGTTCTCCAATTTTTCATCTTGTTGTTTTGTCCACAGGGTTTCCTGGGAGAGAGGGAGGATTTTCTGCTGTTCGCATCTCTGTTTGAAGTCACTATGATGGACCCGTCTGTGGGAACCAGACCGCTGTCCTTTGAACTCTCCATAGGTAAGCAGTGCATTTTACATGCTGGATATGACAGTTGTTGGCCTACAGACACATCTGGACGGAAGCCCTAAGCGGCCATCAATTCAAATATTTTTTTTACTCTGTTTTCCTGTGATAACGGGATAATTTTCTCATGGTCTCGAGATAATGAACCATAGCTGAATACAGGGGACAGCAGGAGAGTTTCTTCAGGATATTTTTTTGGCAATTCACTGAGTCAGTAGTTAACTCAGTTGGTTGAGCGCAGGACTCGCATCCCAAGGTTTGCAGGTTTGACCCACTCTCTGCAAAGTTTTTTATTCTTCTTTTGTGTATTTTTTAATCATTCTCTTCAACAAAGTTGTTATGAAGAGATTCAGCGGAATCTAATCACACATTTCCTGATGGCTATTTCAAAGGTTCTGAAATAGGAAGATTAGGAAATGTGTAGTTAAATGGATTCCCCTGAATGAGAAGCGGATGAATTTCCTCTGCCTGGGAATGATGGGGAAATGAAAAGTCCATAGGTTGATGAATGTGGACCAATCGCGGGATGCGCACACTCCAGCACGTGCTTAATTGTGAGCATGTGAATCAGTCATCTTCATAACAACTTTGTTGAAGAGGAATATGAAAAAGATTTTTTTTTTTTTATTATTCTTCCATGAGGATCAAATTCACTATCTTAAGACTATGAGTCTTGTGCCTTACCCACTGAAACTACTGTTTCTTATCTCGAGATCACGAGAAAATTATCCCGTTATCATGGGAAAACAACGGTCGTTATCTCGAGATCACGAGATAAGTATCCCGTTATCACAGGAAAAAGTAGTAAAATAAAGATATGAATCAATGGCCTGTACTAGGGTTGCAACTACCAATTATTTTCATCACTGATTAACCTGCATATTCCATTCTCATTTAATCAAGTCAGAAAATAATGATCCATCACAGCTTCCCAGAGCCAAAAGTTATTTTCAAATGACTGACCAAAAGAGCAAAAGATATTCAATTCACTATTACATTAGACAAAGGAAAGCAGAAAACCAGAAGCTGAAACTGAAGAATGGGTGACAATTTGTCCGGCACTGGAGAACCAAATAAGAGCTGGCTCTAGCCCAAATATAGCTGCCAGGTTTGATTTAGCGACTAGAGCTAATTTTGATTAAAAAGTGGGCCAACTATGAGTTAGCACTTGATGAAGGATTTTAAGCCACTGTTGAGCCAGACTATTTTGGCTACCTGGGGTTTTGATGTGGAAATTTACTTCCAACATCAAACCACTGAGCTTACTGGACGAAGCCACACTGCAGATTTGAATGGAGAGCAGTGAAGCCAGTTTTGGACCAATAAAATATAGCTACAGGGCTACTTCCTGTTGGCACCAGCGTCTACTACGTCATTTAACCACATAACCGTGGTTAAATGATGTAGAGTGATGGCAGAAACACCGTAATTCTGGTAGCTGCATTGCTGCGCCAACAAAAAGTTTCTTGGCACAGTGTGTTTGTCTGACTCGGATCGTCACTGTTCAATCCACCCACCTATGAGGCTCATCTGCCAAACACCAACGCAGCGTCACTGATGGCTGAACAGTTTTTTAGATTCAAACATAAGTGTCATTTACAGTGGGGATGCTGGGGACATGTCCCCACCACATTTTGAAATGATTGATTTAGTCCCCATTACTTTTTGAAAGCATTTGTTAAAATGTCCTGAAAAATAGCTTGCACCACGAAAACTTAGTTAAAACCAAATTAACTAACAAATGAAAATGCTTTGAAAGGTTTACATGCTCATAAGAAAACTTGCAATGCAGTTCAAATATAGAAGAAACAAATGTGCACTGTCCAAAAAAGTAACCAGCTAAAATAAACAAGCTGCTGATTACTGCATTAAATTCTGTTATATTCTTATATTTATGAATTGTCACCTCCAAGCTGAATTTTTTGTTTCCCTTTACATAAAAGACATTTCCACCATAAATTGGAGCAGAAAATGTCTCAAGAATGCAGGAAATTAAGTGTTTAATGCTCCAATTCGTTCTCGTGCATTGTCATGTCTCGTGATCCGAATGTATAATCTTGCCCCTACTCTGAGCCCTTATGTCCCCACCACTTTTTCACAAAGTGACGCCCTTGGATTCACAGAGTGTTTATAATCTAAGCAATATGGTTACATCTCTCATGTTCAATGGGAAGTCATTTTTGGGCCTACATGGAACCCTCCATGCAGGCTTTGGTCGGCTTCACTGTTCGATCTCTGGCTTACCCCCTTGGTTCTGTCTCTGGCAGGGAATTATGGGAAGGCAGTGGAAGCTGGGAGATCCAAGAAGAGCCAGAGCAGGGAGGAGCTCAGGAGGAGCAGGGAGGATCTAAATGAGGAGGTGCAGAGTCTGCTGGAGTCAGAGGAGGAGCTTAACAGGGGGGAGCTGCTGAGTCCCGAATCTGAGAACAGATCTGTGTCTGCTGCCATGAGACCCCAGCCCACTGAGTATGACAGGTAAATAATCGCATCACTTACACAGATAACTACTAACACAATCCAACCCCTTCTGAACCCCAGTTGTGATAGTTAGGCCAGTGCCTTGCATAGTAACTCACCGCTATCAGTGTGAGTGTCTGTAAGAAGAAAAATTATAAAGCACATTGAATAAAAGCACTATATAAATGCAGCCCATTTACTATGATCTGGTAGAAATTCTTGTAGGAGTAACTACTGCACTTACAGAAACTACAGCCCACTGAGCCTCTCTATCTGTCTGTCGGTCTCTCAGGTCTTTCCAGTGTCTTCCTCTCCAACCCCCCTTTGTGAGACAGAAGCCTTGTCTGTTCGTGTGGAGTCAGTTTGAAGATCACAGCTTTCGTCTCAATCAGGCTAACTGGCTCAGCAAGCTGGCCGACAGGCTGGTGAGTGTCAAGTGATCTTTACTTTCTGTTCATTAACACATAGAGGAGAATGATATGATGTGTATCCCGCAATGCCTACAATCTGTGGTTGCATTTCCTCTCCTCTGCTACCCACTCCTGTTTTAGGAGATTGGACTTGACGAGGTGGAACGTCTCTTGAGGAGGCCGAGGAGTAACGCAAAAGAGCGTCTTGTGGAGGTGCTGCTGGAGCTTGTGGCCGGTTGCAAGTCAGTCTCCTCCTTCTGAAAATTTCATTAGAAGAGATTTAGTTTGATTCAATTTGATTTGTCCCCATGCCTGTCTCTCTGTCTTTCCCCCTGTCTGTTTCTTTTTCTGGTTTCCTGACTGTCTCTGACTGTTTTCCTTTGTGTCCTCCGTCTGTTTACAGAGAGTTTAGTGTTTTCTCAGGTAGGAGGTCTCAGTCTCGTCCCAACAACCTGGACAGATGCAGGAAGGAGTTTATCAAGAAGAATTTGGTGAGCTTGTTCTTACTTGTTCGCTTGTCTGCCTGTCACCATCTACCTGTCTATCTAATATCTGCCTCTCTGTCTTCCTGCCTGTCGGTCTGACTTAATGTCTGTCTCCAGGTCTTGTTGGCGAGACAGGCATTGAGGGCTAGGCGGAGGATCACCAGGCGGACAACCAAACAGCGTTTGATGGCTGGCAGGAAAATCCTGAAGAAACTCCGCCTACTGGCTAAAGAGGTCAGAGGTCATAGGGTGGTCACCATAGGTTACCACAAAAACGTAAAAAGTTGCACTATGTTCAGTATGACTGAAGTCTGACACCCCCTTCCCCCTCCATCATCCTCTCTCCAGCCCCAGACTACCATACCGGATGCGTTTCTATGGTTACTGAGCGGAAGCAAGCGATTAGCTTACGTCAGGATCCCCGCCTATTCTATCCTCTTCTCATTGGTAGAGGAGCAGAAGGGGCGTGACTGTGGCAGAGTCACCACTCTCTACATGAAGGTAACTGTTCTAATACTGATGGCAGTCTCTAAAATCCCAGATGACACTCGACATTGCTGAACGCTGTTCTGTCTTTAAAATCATAGACGACAGTCACTGTAAACTCTTAAATTATTGATGATTCTCGCTGTTCCGTCATTCCGTTCCATCTTTCTGGCTGTCTGATTCAATGTATGTCCTTCCAGTCTCCAGGAGGTTCAGCAAGTGAGATCTTTGCGAAGCTGGAGGTCTACCTGTGGCTTGGTCTGGCCAAGTACAGTAAAGAGGCTACCACCTCTTTGCCGGAGGAGTTTTTGCCAGTGTTTGAAGAGGAACAGGAGGAGCAGAGGAGGCTGGTGACTATGGGGAGGATGACGCTTCCTGTGAGTCTGTCCTGCCAGGGTGAGTCAGCTGAACTTGTCCAGCAGGGGGCGTGACTTCTGCACAGGAGAACTGCTCAGTGGTTCTTGTCTGTTGTTAGATTGAATGGATGTTTGTCTTTGTTTTGGCAACCATGAAGCCTTACCTGGCCTCATATTCTCTCTCTTTTTGCAGACAGCAGGTACTTTCAGCTACGATGTCACTTGTACCAGGGGCGTGGCCTGAGGGCTGCTGACGATAACGGCTTATCAGATCCTTTTGCCAAGGTCCTATTCTCTACACATTGCCAGGTCACCAAGGTAGGTACAACTGTCCCACTCAAGAAATCACTCTTTCAAAATAAGACAACTGTGAAGTCTGACGTCTTCAGTGTTCAGTATCATTTCACAACATCCCTATTTAAATGGGATAGCAGCATCTTTCTTTAGACCCTACCTGCCTGGTAAATACCCATGTTTTCAAATTCCACACCTCTACTTTGAATGCAGGCTTTCTGTTTTTTAGTATCCAAGCCCACATGAGATATTATACAACTGTTTTCACATGCTGAGTAGTACTAACCATGACCAGTGAGCTGAACTTTATGTATAAAATTGGCAGAGTTCCCCTTTAACACACACACTTTTATAAATATTCTGTTTGTATGTGTATTTGTGTGTGTTCAGGTGATGTCTGAGACGCTCTCTCCAGCCTGGTGTGAGTGTTTGTTGTTTGACAGAGTTCTGCTGGAGGGAACGAGAGAGCAGCTCCAACAAGATCCACCCCTCATCATCATCAACATCTACGACTACAATACAATGGTAACGCTAATGTTCTTCTTCTTCTTCTCTATATTCTGCTGCTGTCTCTTCAGATTCAAGAAGTTATGTCATAACAGCCTGGTGTTTCTGTGTGTGTGTGTGCAGGGTAGTCCAAAGGCTCTGGGTCGAGTGTATGCCGAGCCGGAGTTTAAACCTGTGGAGCAGTTCTATCAGAAGCCCTGCCTCCGTTTCTATGACATCATTATGGGAAAGGCCTCCGCTGGTGAGCTGTTGGCTGCCTTCGAGCTCATCGAGCTGGACTACTCTGGGTTTGGAGAGGTGACAAATCATTCAGTGTCTCTAGATACCACTGTGTCTCTCTGTTTGCAGCTCTTTACTGGAAAGACTATAAATAATTTCAGAACTAAATGAAGTCTGATTTATTACAACTTGTGCCTTATTTTAGTAGTTTTGTCTGAAATTTCTATCAGTAATAATAACATTGTTTGTAGCTGAATTCTGCGATCACTAAGATAACTAAAAGGGAGTTTGACCGGATCCTACCTGAAGGCTTGCTCCTACTAAATGACGTGGAAAGGATTGACCGTGGTAAAAGTTCAGTCCTGTGCCCTTTTCTCCCTCTACACAGGGATTCTTGGTGCGGTCATAAACTCACATAGCTTCTTCTACTCTATGCTGATGACATACAGCTATTCAAATACAGAGCAGGCCATTAGAAAACAGCTGGAGAGGTTGATAATGTCCAGTAGTTCTTAAGAAACCTGCTTGGCATGGGGTCAAGGGCACAAGTAGTAGACGAGACGAGACTACTATGTTAAGCTAAACAGTATTAGCTACACTAAAACAGAGTAAGATGCTGGTTTGGGGAGGGGTAGCTTTGACCTCAACATGACCAATTTGGTTTTGATTAATTTTAGTTATTTAGTCAGAAAAAGGTTGCACAGGTTGCACAACTTGTCTGACTTGCTCGTGTTTCCCGACTAGTCAGACTTTTTTTGTGATTATTAGCTATTAGCTTGGTGAGTACATTAGTATTGCTGATAGAAATGATTAACAAAACTACCAAAAGAAATCAACCAAAAGTATCTTTTATTAACAAAAACAAGTATGCATGAATTAATTCTAGATAGTTAACTAGAAAAATTTCCCCCCCCGGCAGCCCTGTCTCCCCAGCAGTGTGGATCCTCAAGAGCTGACCTACGAGGAAGAACAGAGATGTTACATCATCCCAGAAGGGGTTCGACCTGTTCTGAAGACCTTCAGGATCGAGGTCTTACACACACACACACACACACACACACACACACACAATGTCTGTTGACATTTTGCAGATGTGTTCTGGGAACATCAAGGTTGTTAGATCGGTGATGTAACTGAGTCTTATCTGTGCACATTTGCGTCTGTGTGTTCAGGTGCTGTTCTGGGGTCTGCGAGAACTGAAGCGGGTGGAGCTGTTTGAGGTGACGCGACCCTTCGTGAGGATGGAGTGTGCAGGGCGACAATTGGAGTCTGAAGAGATTGAGAGCTACAAAACTCACCCCAACTTCAAAGAGCTGGTCCGCTGTATCGACGTGGTCAGTTTCTGTAATTAGTTCTGGCTATAAGTCCACATATCTGGTTTAAAGAAATGCAACTATACTGAAGTTGGAGGAAACACTTTGTGTATCCATTGCATTCATAAGGAGTAGAGACACGGCTAACTATTCCTGTGTTTGGTCCAATCAGGAGCTGCCGGAGCAGGCCTACTTCCACCCGCCTTTAATGTTGTTTGTGGTGGAGCATCGGGCATTTGGTCGGCTCGCTCTGGTCGGAACCCACGTGGTTCAGAGCCTCATGCACTATGCCCCACGTGAGGTCGGGGGGGAGCCAGACGAGGAGGAAGAACCACCACCCAAACCAAAGGGTAAGAGCTATGAAGGAAGTAATGGAAGTAGTATTCACAATAGTAATGTAGATAGATAGTTTATAGTGAGCGTCCTGGTTTGTCTGGATTTTCCCGGTTCCCACTACCAAATTGTCCTGGTTTCCCCACATTTATAATATTTTAACTTGTTTTGTGCACATAGAGTTTATCATGCTCTGTCCCACTCATTATTCCCTAACCTAATATAAAAACATAAACACCGCTCTATGAACCTGCTCTTTTAAGTGAACAATCAGACCCATCTGAGGCCCTCCTGCCTACCTGTGTGTACTCTGCCCAGGCACTCAATGCATATGAATATGTGTTTTGGGGGATCCACCTTTGGATACTTTAAAATCTAGCGGTCTATTGCTCAGCTTTAATAGTCCTGGTTTGGGAGTTTGAAAATATAGTCACCTCAAGGTATTTGGAGATATTTGTTCTGAATTAATTTTAGTGTACTTTCATATACATATTACATTCAGACATATACTATAGATACGTTTCCAGAACATTTGATTCCGTTGTTCTTGTGATTTAGTTTAGCTAATTAGCCCTAATATTTTAGTATATATTCTTAGATTTTTATAATTTCAAATATTATGTTTTACAAGTCTTTAAGGATGAGGACTAAGTTTGTTCAGTTGACAAATGAACTGCAGGTAGGCTAAACATCCTCAAATCCAATAAAGAGACAGGCAGGACAAAGCTGCTAAAGTTAGCCGAACTGATAGAGATCTCCCAGGACCAGATGTCACTGCTGTATCTGAGCTAGTGTGCTAGTTAGCTATTCCTGCTAGCATTAGCGACTTGTGTTGGTGGAAAAATCCTAACTTCGACAGACCTGCTGTGCTTTATTGTGTTTCTCTTTATATCCCTCCAGTGAAGCAGAATATGATGCCAGTCAACCCTCTGACGTCAGTGAAAAATATCGGACTCAGCAACTTGCCAATTAAGCTTTCAAAGATTCCCATCAACCCCATAAAGCTAGTTAATGTACGTATATCAGTCTCCTGCTCTTTCTCCTCTCTATGTTAAAAACATAAAACCAAAAAACTGTCCTTGAGTTGATGTTTACACTTCTATTTCCTGCCCCTTCAGGCTCCTATGAAGAAGCTCATGAAGAGGGGTGAGGATCTAGAGGAAGAGGTGCCTGAACAGGAGGAGTTGGATTGGTGGTCCAAATACTACGCTTCAATGAAAGAGTTGGAGAATAAGGTGAGACTGATGTGGAACCTCTGGGTCTGAAAAGTGAAGCCAATGTGGAAGTGCCTTAAACCTGCATTCTTTCTAATGGCCATCAGGGGGTGACTCACAAATAAATCAGATTAGGAAAGGACCCTACTTCTAACTTGATATATTATCTATATAAATATTTTCACAATGATTTTATGGTCTAAAATGCTAATTTCAAGTCTTCCTCAATACAGCATGATGTTAATTTAGTACATTATGTTCCAAATAATATACCATAAAGCAGGGTAGGCTTTAGGACATGAGTGACTTGTGTCTGATAAGTTGCTACACAGCTAAATGTGAACATACAGAGTGCGAACTACGGGGTAGCCAGGGGGCTACTTTCTTTAGCTCCCCTAAAGAAGACATCAGCTCCCCTAAAAGCATGATTTGTGATATTTAAAAATATTGACAACATGCTTTATTGGCATTAATTTCTATATTTCTCTATCATCATGGATCCATGCGTAAATTCAGGAGCGTCAGACTTCATCCAGACGGAGGGAACGATCACCGACTGTCTGCAGTGGGTCTCCTGTCCCTAGTCTGCCCCACTCCCTCTCCGGTACGGGTTGTGTCACTTGTACGGCCGACGCTCTGTAAACGGTTCGTGATCGTTCTGTCTGACTGGATATTACGCATGATTCATGCAGTACTGCAGCTGGGGGCTCCCCGCAGCGCCACGCAACTTTTCAAAATTCTTCCCTCCCACGGAGAAAAGAAAGGACAGATCGCAAACAGCTGTTGTGTGAAGCGTAATTGTAGCAAAATGGCTACATATGATAATAATATTAATAATATATTTTCTTATTATAATAATAAGACAAACATTCCTGATACAGCCTATATGCCTACATGCTTGCAGCTATTAATGATTCAGCAGTAAGAATCAGTACAATCAGTTGTACTAAAAGACACTCGGTTGTTAATTTTTTCCCAGTAAGTACATTTTGTTTTAAGCCTTTTCGCTAGGCAAAATTAGCATCCCAATTACTAGCACAGTTAATGTGAATTATGGATGAACTATACTAACAAAGCTGGTTAGCTCCACCCTCTTGTCTAGTTCCTAACAAGATGGCGACGGCCAAAATGCCAAACTCGAGGATTCAAAATAAAAATATACAACTACAGTAATTAATACATCACTTCTTTACTAACCATGTGTTGACTGTCTGCAGGCTGCTGAGGAGGAGGAGATGGAGGAACAAGCAGAGACAGGTAGAGTTTGGAATCCTACTTCATATTGTTATGCCACATTTGTCTGTTTAATACAAAAAATAATTATAGTTATGAGTTACAAAAGGCGATATTTCCAATCTGCGGTCTAGTGTAATCAGCTGCAGTTCCTTTCATGTCCACACGCATTCGGGGCTGTCAACACCTTTAACACAAATGTAGCTAGCTGGCACTTACTGGCTGTACAAAGCGTCTCATACAGACGCACCCGGTGTGTCAAATAATTTGTCACTTTTTGTCTGATAAACTTTACTGAAGTGAATGGCAAACACACCAACTTCTCTCTACTAATAACGAGATATTTACCTTTTTCTCATCTCAGTTTGATCAGTATTCCAATAAATATGTACACTACATGGAAATGTAATGTGTCCAAGTATGCGTGCAGCCAGTTGTGTCAAAACTAAAATCAACAATCAACAAGAATTTCTACTGGATTTTGGAATATGGCTACAGGGATTTGCTGATGGCACTGATGTTGGTGATAAGATCTGGCTCACAGTTGGCATTCCAGTTCATCCCAAAGGTGTTTGATGGGGTTGAGGTCTGGGTTCTGTGCAGGCCTTTCTTTATGGATTTGTGGCTTTGTGCACGGGGGTGTTGTCATGTTGAAACAGGAAAGGACCTTCCCCAAGTTGTTAAAACAGAGTTGGAAGCACACTATTGTAATATCATTATATTCTGCATTAAAATTTCCCTTCAAACAGACTAGACCGAAAGCACACTGAAATATGTGCAGGGTTGATCACATAAAACATAATAATAATAATAATAAATTTTATTTATAATGCACTTTACATTTCAGGGAAATCTCAAAGTGCTAGAAAACATCATGGTGAATACTAGATAGATGAAGCGCAGCATGATGTGATGTGTGTGAATCAATAGCAATAAAAAAGAGAGAAACAAAGAATTAAAAATATGAACAATAAGATATCTGTATAACGAAATATCAACAACAAACATGAGTGAAAACAGTGTTAACGGATTTTATTAGTTAGTGTTGATAGTGTGAATTTCTTTTTTGCTCAGATCCAGGGAATCTGACCATGGCCAACATCGAAGAGGAGGAGGACGAGGAGGTTGTGGTGGTGGAGATTGAGCCTCCCAAACGCAAGAAGATTGCCACACTAAAGGTGTGAGGTCATTGTGATTGATGGTTTACAGTCCAGTCTGTCAGTCTAGGCTACACCAACATCAGCAATAGAAGAACATTGAATGTGATGTGTAATGTGCATAGAATGTGTCTCTGGCCGTTGTGAACAATGAGAATGATCACTTTATTATTATTTACAGCAGCAGCCATTCTCAGCAAACAAGTTCTGATGAAGCCACTGCACAATACCTGCCCATATAGTTTTTTCAGTGTTTGGTGGAGACCAAGCAAAAGCTAAAAGAAGAATACATATCTGACTGATTCAGTAGGTCGTCACCAACACGTATCCAGTGGGATAATGTTGTGTCTCTGTCAGCTTGTTTTGTAGTTTTTCCAGCTAACTGTAATCTGATTAGATGTGTTGAAAGATCAGAGGTAAACAAGCTTATAGTTCAAATAATCCTGATACTGAGCGCAACAGTGAGGTGTAAAATCCAGGCAGGATCTACGGTTGCCCCAATATGAGAAATTCTGCTGGAGATTACACTGCCTCTTTCAAAATGACCCAAACGTAGAGAGTAAGCTTCCTGTTTGTCATACTGTACTTGACTGTGACTGGACAACATTAAAGTTATAATTTCCTACTTCAAGAAGCTGCCAGAACAGAAAGGTTAGCTGTAGTTGTCATCATGCATCTAAACTTTGGGAACTGATCCAAAACGGTACTACCCAAATCCATCCATCCATTTTCTGCTGCTAATCCAGGCCTGGGTCCCAAAGGCAGCTGGCTAAGTAAGTCAGCCCAGGTGCCCCTGTCCCCAGCCACATCCTCCATCCCTTCCTGGAGGATCTTCGCCTTGTCCCTAAACTGAGTCTAGAAATCCTGCAAAGGAAAGTGCTTTTATTCTTTCAGTCACTTCCCAGAGCTCAGGACCATGTGGGAGGGTCAAATCAAGGCATTCACTTTCAGGCTCAGTTCCCTCTTTATCACGTCAGACCGGTATAATGTGTGCATTACTGCTGCCACCATACCAATCCATCTGATTGATCGCCTGGTACCCTCTCTCATGAATAAACCGTGAAAACAGTCAGACCCATTCTGAAAAGACCCAGAGATAATTACGCCTGATCCAAAAAGTAGTGAACAGACACACTGAACTCGGATCGGACTTGGGACTTGACACACATATCTGTGACTGGCATCTGTACCATAGACCTGTTTATACTGAATATAATTTGGACCCAGCCTGATTCTGGTACCCGATGAGGTCTCAGTTATGATGAACCTTTTTAAGACAGAACATCATTTTCCAGAGAGTCCATATCATGAAGTTGACAGACAAGTGAAGGCAGAACAGATAGGGAGTAACACAATCTTTTTTAAGTTTCTTCCTCTGTTTGTGTTTCATGTGTGTTCAGCTGTACAGAGGTGATCTGGAGTCAGAGTTCAGTCAGTTTCAGGATTGGCTGAAGATCTTCCCGCTGTATAAAGGCAAAGCGAGTGGTGAGGATGACGAGGAGGATGAAGAAGAGAGGCTGATGGGAAAATACAAGGTACTGTGGATGGAGAGCTGTCGTTCTGTCTGTCTGTAACTGCAGAGAAGTGTTCATTACTCTCTACTGTCCATCCCCAGGGCTCCTTCCTGGTTTATCCGATTGAGTCGGGAGATGAAGAAGACACCAATTGTCAGATTACCAGTGGAATCCCCCAAAACACACCAATTAAAGTGTTGGTCCGCATTTACATCCTCAAGGTACCTGTCTCTGTCACTTGATTGTTCCAACATTTTATTAAATCTCTTTTACAAATACATGCTCAGACATCTGAGATATGAGAGATGGCTGCTAAAAAGCAGCCATTTTAATGCAAGAAAGTATAAAATTCACATTCTGCCATTCACAATGTCCCTGCCTGCAGCTATATTATTGGGTTAATGGGTTAAACAAATTGGCTTTATACAACTGGCTTTTTAACAAATTTAAACTTAGTTAGGTACATTGTTTGTATTCTACCGTGTTTTTTTACTATTTTTATCCTGCAGGCCACCACTCTGGCTCCCACAGACCCGAATGGTAAAGCCGACCCATATCTGGTGGTCCGAGTTGGACAACAGCGTCAGGACACCAAAGATCGATACATCCCAGCACAGCTCAACCCCACGTTTGGAGAGTCAGTACCTGTCAGTCTACCTGTATCCGTCCATCACTCTCTGTCTCTGTCTGACTGGTATGTTTGTCACTGTCTTTCAGGGTGTTTGAATTCACAACGTCTTTCCCACTGGAAACAGAGCTGGTTATCACAGTGATGGACCACGATTTTGTGGGGGCTGATGATGTCATCGGCGAGACACGGATTGACCTGGAGAACCGGTTCTACAGCCACCACAGAGCCTCCTGCGGTCTGGCTCTTTACTATGACACGTTAGTACCACAACTACATCACTGTAGTTTCAGAACTAAAACATGTTAGAAGCAGTACTATGACAAATTATTACCAAAACTATGACACATCAGTACTACAACTACAAATCATTAGAACGAGAACAATGACATGTTGGTACTGGAACTATGACATGTTAGTATGAAACAATGTGACATGTTGGAACTTGTTAGACAACATAGTACCAAATAATAGGACATACTAGTACCAAAACTACAACACAACAGCATAAACTAGCAAAACTATAATATGTTAGTATGAAAACTGTGGCTCAACTACCAGTACAACAACTAAAAGATGTAAGAACCAGAACACGGACAAGTTAGAAAAATTAATGTGACATTTCAGTGACCAAAATTAAGAAGTGTTACTTCCAGTAAAATGACATGCTAGTTAGAGAACTTCAATATGTTAGTAGCAGAACTACAGCGAGTCCGAGCTATGACATGTTAGTTGTAAAAATGTGACATGTAAATAGAACTGTGACACACAGGACCAGTAGTAGGAGAACATATTACTACCAAAAACTACCACTCACAGAACTAGTTCTACCACACAATGGTATCAAAACTAGAAAATGTGGCACGTTAGTAGTAAAACGTGAGAACAGTACCGAGACATGTTAGAACCGGTATTATGACAATTTAGTGCCAAAACTAAGACACATTAATAGTAGAATTATGAAATATTAGTACAGGAACAACTCTATGTGTTAAGTCTACTTGACTCTCCCTCTCCAGTGACGGTTACAATAAGTGGCGCGATGGGAAGAAACCGTCTGCCATCTTGGCTGAGCTCTGCAGGAAGAACGGCATCCAGTCTCCAGAGTACAGAACATGTGAGGTCAAAGTCCTCAACAGACTCTTCAAGATACCACCTGATGCAGTACCTGAAGGTAGAGGAGATTATGTATTCTATATACAGATAGATATATGATGAAAGTTATGTACAAAGTAGCAGAGATTAATCCATAATTATCCATATATACAATTTCATGTACCTTTACTAGTGTTGCTACCAGTACATGTTCTACTATTGCTGCTACTTCTACTGTCAGTGTTGGACTACAGCTGCTCTCCTCATACTGCAGCAACCTACCAGCTCTTACAAGACTATCAGCAGTAACAGTATTGTATTATACAGCAGTGTTGTTGTTTTTGTTAGGTTTGCTGAAGAAGAACCAGCGCTCCCCAGAGGAGGAGGAAGAGATGGAGGAGCATGCAGCCCTGAGCGTGCTGCACCGCTGGGGGGAGATGAACGAGTTCCTTCCTGGAGCCGTTCCTCTGGTCCCAGAGCACGTGGAAATCCGGTCTCTGCTGAACCAGGACAAACCAGGACTGCCACAAGTAACCACAACATAAACAATAACAACAGTACAAACAGTCAAAACAACAGCAGCTTGTGGTATTACTACATGTCTTCAGCAGTGTGCGTGTGTGTGTGTTCCAGGGTTACCTTCATATGTGGGTGGACATGTTTCCTACTGATATCCCGGCTCCATCCCCTGTTGACATCAAGCCCCGCCTACCTGAACAGTAGGTCAACACACTATTAAGTAGAGTAAAATAGAATAGAGGAGGTACAATACGTAACCTTTGTTTTTGACGACAGGTACGAGCTGCGTGTGATCATCTGGAACACTGATGACGTGTTTCTGGACGACGTCAACATATTCACTGGTGAACCATCATCTGACATCTATGTTAAAGGGTTAGATTCACAAACACACACACACACACGCACATTTACATGCTTCTTTGCAATTACGAGAAGATAGAACTTTATTTAGGGCCATTGTTATGCAGCAGTACAAAGTAGGAAAGAGTGAAAATATAAAATATAAGTAAAGGTGCAATATATAAAATAAACAGATATCCACCAATATGAACAATGCCAAAAATATAAGCATGGTTAATAGTAAGCATAATGAGTTGCTCAAATCTGAAGTTGCTTCTTGGTGAGTTGTATATAGATATATTTGAGAAGTGGCATATAGCTGTATACATGTACAATACCAAATCTTACAATATTAAATAATTTCTTCCAAATCGGTGAATTGTACGACAGCATATTAGAGCCATTGCAGATTTATTTTTTAATTATGGAGCGGAGGGAGGCAAGTAACATTTAGAGAAAACCTCGAAAAAATGGTTTTCTGAGTTTTCTTTTTTCAGTCATTAATACTACAAGAGTCAGTAACATAAGAGAAGCTGTGGAGCTTTAACACAGTTAGATATGCGGGACCGTAAAAAAAGCCACCTGAAAACATGAGTCACATCATAAATCATTTTATGCTTTTGAACAGAATGAAGTATCTCATAATACTGGTTAGTAAAAGTAGCTAAGATGTGATGCTTGTTGTTTTTAACATGTGCATACCCTGCTTTTAAGAGAGTACATAGTTGTGTTTATTTGTGTTTTTCTTCTTTTAACAGAATACAAAAGGAAAACAAGACTTTTGATTGTGCAAAACCGTTCTCAAATGTTGGAGTTTTTCTGAAGGGTTTAATCTCCTCAAAACTCTAAAATTATTAAAATAAATCAATTTGAGGTAGAGAGTGTCTTTTTTTGGCTCTCCAAAATTGCATACATCAAAGACCAAAAATGTGTTTGTTGCAATGTGAGCTGTAATCGTTAGGATGTCTGGCTAACTTGCAATATATTGTGGTAACCTGGCGTTATGTGAAAGGCCAGGGAGTGTTTCATACTCTAGTATTTTGTGAGGTTACTCATTTGAAAAAGATCTGTTCAGGACCACTGTGTGGTTTTTACCTGGAGCCTGTCCTGGTTTTCTTCCAAATTTCTCCCATCTACCAATCAACACCATTGTTTTCTTATCCAGCCTTCTCTACAAACATTGGCTCTACTTAAAAACAATGTTGTCTTTTCATAACATCAATCAGGAGACATCTTACGAGATCTTAAAGAAGGATAAGCTCAACTTGACCCACGTGCACCAGAGCGTACGCACAAATGGGAGTGCCATTGTGTGGTGGAGGCAGAGAGCTTATCTACACAATGGCCGCCCCCCCTTGCAGGAATGTATGAGTAATACAGGCAGGCAGGTGCATGCACCTTTAGCAGTTCAACATATATTTGATGGCTACACTTAATTCTCTATATTATATCAGTGATGATGATGAACAATAAAATATTTCCTACTGTTGACCCAGGAAGAAATTTTCACTACTGTAACTCCAGCCAACATTCCTGAGATAGTGTTATGTTCATCAAACATATTCTTCCTAAAAGTCCTTTCACTTGTACTATTAAATATGAAAACCGTTATATACTAAACATACAAAGTACAGTATGTAAGCTGATCTTTTTTATATCATACTTATGATGGAAGACTGATTACCTATACACAATACAAGAACGATTGCTGTTTCTTCTACAAGTTTCATCAATTGAGGACCCTTTCACAGTTCTTGTTCTTGTTTCAAAATGAGTTAGCTTCAAAGTCAGCTTCAAGCAACGCATACTACAGTCGTCAGTTCAACAAAATCACATCTTTTTAGATGTTTTAAATAAATAACCCATTGTTTGGAAGATAACTATAATTTTGATGATAAATCTTCTCTTATCAGTGTAAACTGAATGTGTGCGTTGTGATAGTAGAAACCCTGAGAGGTGAAGCAACAGTAACAATGGGGTGTTTGGCTTAGTGATTTGAAGGCTCTGTTTAATTAAGTTTTCTTGTCTGTGCAGCTGGATAAAAGGACTGGAAGGAGAAAAACAGGAGACTGACGTCCACTTCAGCTCTCTTACTGGGGAAGGAAACTTCAACTGGAGATTTGTGTTCCGCTTTGACTACCTCCCTACTGAGGTACACAAACACATACATACACATACCTGGACCTGCTGATGGTGAACATTTCCACTGATCCCTAGATGAATCCAGATGATTATAGTGATTTCCTGACCATTTCTCTAGTGCCTCTAGGGCTACAACTGATTATTTTCCTTCTCTTTGATTAACCTGTCCATTCTTTTTATGATTAAGCATTAATTTTAGTCTATTAAATGTCCAGAAATAGTGAAAAATGTCCATTGCAGTTCAGAGAATTCACGGGGACATATTTATATGTCTTGTTTTGTCTGATTAACAGTCCAAAAGATTTTCAGTTTACAATAAGAAATGGCTCCTTGACAGAGAAGTTGACACCCAAAGACTGATTTGAGTTTTTTTTATGAATGATTGATCATATAACAAGATGTCAAAGAGTATATCAATGAATATTCTGTCATTCAACTAACCAATTAATTGATCCGTTCTTTCAACACTCAGTGTCACCATCAAGATCATGTTTCCATTGTACACAAGAAATGTCAATATATAAGTTTCCCTAGTGGATCAGAGTGGTGTTTGTTCCTATTGTAGCTGTAATTAACACTGTAGTCTGGTTGTTAGTGGAAATGAATCTCCTGTCGTTCTGTAGAAAGAGGTGGTGTATAAGAAGAAGGAGTCCATTTTCTCTCTGAATGAGTCAGAGTTTCGACAGCCGGCTGTTCTGACACTGCAGGTCTGGGACTACGACCGCATCGGTGCCAACGACTTCCTGGGTGAGACACACAGACAGGACCACAAATTCTCAAATATATACAATACCTTGACTGCCACTCTCAAACTGAAATATACTGTATTAACAGTCATTTCTATTTTTGAATTTTTTTTTCAAACACAAAAAAACACACATGTATATCAGTAAATGCAGAGCATAATCACTTTTTGATTCACAAACCTTACTGTAAAAACACTGTCAGCAGCACAACAAAACTCCATTCAACCCAGAAATCTTAGCTACAGATACAAACATGGACGAATAAAATCAAAATACATTTGCTTGTAATTTGGATGAACTGTCCCTTTAAATTTAACATTTCAGAGTGGGCTAAACATGGACCTTTTTTCATGCAGCTTATTCATTCAAGCTTCAGAGTGCATCATAAGAAGCTTCACCAAAACCAGTATATCCTCAATACATTACAGAGCAAAAAGCCTACTTATGATACTAACATTCTTCCTCATCATCCTTCTTTTGTTCTTGCTCCTTCAGGCTCCATAGAATTACGTCTCAGTGACATGGTGCGAGCGGCAAAGTCATCTGGTAAGTGTACGATTGATATGGCGAAGGAAAGGGCCAGCCCTCGATTCTCCATCTTTCGCGCCAAGAAGATGAAGGGCTGGTGGCCGCTGACCCGCATGAAGACAGCTAAGGACTTTGAGAGGGAGGAGAAGGAGAAGGAGGCAGCCAAGAAGAAGGGAAGCAAGAAGAAGAAGAAGCAGAAAGACAGGAGGAGCCAGATGCGACCGGAGGACCTTGAGTACACCGACAGCAGCGGCAACACTTTCCTGCTAATGGTACAAAATTTATAGGCTACAAATGATGCCCGACAAAGGCAAGGCACAGTAAATACATATAAGCAGCTAAGATCTGACTTTTTGACATCTTTTTACCATCCAAAGATTATTATTCCATAGATATGTAGAGTTTTAGTACAAAACGGAGCCAAAACCAAACCAGTAGAGCTGTTGGAGACATTGTGAGTTTAATGTACATTACACTGAATTTACCATGTGATAATTATAGTACAAGTAATCCCATTCTCCTTTATGCGTGTTACCAAGCCTTTATAAGAGACTGGCCTTTATTTGAATAACAGTTTCCACTGCATAATTTACAGTTTTTATGTTAATGCAAATATAAATACTAATTCTAATTTAAAGTCCAGTTTGAATATCTGTGGTGACATTGAAACTAACACTGAAACTGTGTTTGTGTGTGAAGGGGAAGGTGGAGGCGGAGCTTCAACTGGTGACGTTAGAGCAGGCAGAGGCCAACCCTGTGGGCCGGGCCCGCAAGGAGCCAGAGCCTCTGGACAAACCAAAGTACGACACACACACACACACACACACACACACACACACACACACACACACTGGGTCACAATTTTTCAAAACAAAAGTCAGGTGTCCACATGAACACTGAATCCTGTATACCCGTGTCTGCCAAACATAGGGTTGAGTTCTCTCTCTTCTCCGTAACCTGATCTACTGTCCACATACATATTCATACAGAACTTTTATGTCCATAGTCTGTGATCTGTCACTGTCGACCCTATTTTGTCCAAATGGAATTACAAGGGCGAGTTTATTAATGTTGGCTTTACCAAAGCCGTTAGTAATGGAGAGGAGATGCCTTAATTTGTATTATGTGGGGAAGTGCTCAGTAATGAGAGTTTGAAAATGAATAAATTTGACCGGTATCTCCAAACGAAATATTTGCAGTATCTGGGAGAGTATAATATAAGATAATTTTCTTTGCAAAAGAATCCTTCAAGATCTGTTCAATTTGGCACCACATACTGGTGTGAATCTGAAAAACAAATACAGAAACAGACTAAATGCTTAGCTTGAACTCAGAATGGCACTTTCAAAAACTGAGCCCAAAGTATAGATCAGCTGGTTGAAAACTTTAACACTCAATAAATTCAGGTCAGCATCATTAAGAAAAGACATGTTGGTGTTGAGGGACGATGGGAGGGGAGAGGAAAATAAGAGTTGAGAAAGGGGTGAGACACAGAAAGGAGAATAGATCATTGTTGTTTTTGTTTACTTTTATAATGAAACAAATGCATTTCATTTGCATTTTAAATTCATGATTTGTTGTGTCCTTTATAAATATAGATTTTACATCAATTCATGACGCATTTATGTAAATTTTGGTCTCAGGGAGACACCAGATTTCTCTTTTAGTTCTTGAGCTGAAAATGTTTGTGAACCATTGCTGACCTGACATTAAGAGATCCTACTTAATGTGCTTTCCTAATCTACGATAGTTGTTCTATGCAAAAATACACTCAAAAGTTTATCTAAAGTTTTTATGAGGCACCAGCAGTCTGGGTTAGTCAAATTTAGATAATATATTTCAAAGTTACGGTCTGGACTATTGTAGACTCCAGGTGTTAACAGGTGTAAACTGTCTCCTGTCTTCTCTCTAGTCGTCCCACCACTAGCTTCACTTGGTTCGTCAACCCGATGAAGACCTTCATCTTTATCATCTGGAAGAAGTTCAAGAAGTATATCATCGCTCTGGTCATCCTCGCCATCCTCACACTCTTCCTCTGCCTCATTATCTACACTCTGCCGCAGCAAATCTCTGCCATCATTATCAAAGGATGAAGAAACCTGCGGGGAGTCTTCGTCGCCTCCTCCTGGGTGTCACAGACTGTCTTACGTTTCTGATCTAGTTTACAACGGACTGAAGTCTTATTTAACCTGATTTTGATGGAACCAATCAGTAAAACTCATGATTTAATATATTTACACTGACTGCACTACATTACCCAGCATACCTGTTTATATAAACATAGCCTGGCTCATTGGAGCTATAATGTGGGATCTGTTTTACTGTGGGATTCATCCGTCATCAGAGGAAATGACTGGACACCCATTACTGCAGATTTGCATCATATATTATGTTGTGTAAATTAAAGATTGTTTTGACTCTGCAACTCGTAGCACAGGTCAGATGTGTTCTGGACATACAGCACAAAACTGAATGGATAAATCAGCACCTTTCCTAAACGTAAACATAACTCTATTGTATACATGTAATATTGTTGATTAAATATAATTATAGTCACACATTTTTATTTTGAAAGTAAATAAGAAAATAAAATAGATAAGTACAGTTTTGACTCATAACTGCAGTTGTTTTTCTCTTTTGTACTCATTTGTTTAATCCTTTTTTAACTGAATGACGAATCTCAATTTTAGCTGTTCTGAGTAAATCAATAAATAAACGACTAATATAAATGACTAATGATTAATATTAATATCAGTCAGAAACAGTGATTCTCTTTGTCTGTCTACAGGAAATGAACTGTAAAACAATACATTCAATTAGGCCTACTTTAGATATCTATTTGAAAAACTGTATAAATCCCGCAGCATTAAGCTAAAATTGTCTCAGTACTCCTTTGTCACAGTACACAATCTGGGAATCTTATCTCGGTGGATGTAATCCCCATCCTTGCTGTTGCAGAACGGAGTGGCTTGCACTGTACTGTAGTTTATTCAGTGTTTATTTATTCTGAATGTGTCGACTGTCCAAATTGCACCAAATGTGACACTGCACTCCCTTGGGTCCGCAGCAACACACCCGCCACGTGTGAGGTCAGTTGGATGAGGGGTTCTTGACATAATTGAAATACAAACACACATTCCTGTCTTTATTAGAGAGATATTCATTTGCAACATTTGGGATGAAATAAACTTTTGTAAATGGATTTGATGCCTTAATGCCAAAATGCATTTTAATGACTTGTGAATGGATTCCAAGTCATTAAAACGTCAAGCTAGAGTCCAAGTCAAGTCTCAAGTCTCTGAGCTAGAGTCCAAGTCAAGTCTCAAGTCTCTGAGCTAGAGTCCAAGTCAAGTCTCAAGTCACTCGTGGTCATAATGAATGTTGTATCACCTGCTGCGTTCAAACTATGAAACTGCATAGCTGTAAGGGATTCTGTAACTGTAACCTTCATTTACAGAGCACAACCATGTAATGTGCAATGCAATTAATGACAGCTTATTAACTAGCCTACTGTAGGTCAACACAGCCCGCAGACTCTCAAACCCGGTGTAACGTTATAACTATCGTTACATGATCAACAATAAACCAGTAACATGTTTGCAGCCAGCGTGTATAATTAACTTGATGGCAGTGGGACGTAAATGATTACGTTAATCGACTGCCAGAAGTTGGGCAAGTAAACAAACGCTCATTCATCTTTTCATAACGAACAACAGTCTGACCTAACCTCCGGTAGGTAGTAGCTAAAGCAAGAGGCAAGCTAACGTTAAATGGCCAATGCTGAGCTAAACATGTTCACTAACCTCACGGTTAAGGTTAGGGTAAGGGGCTTTGGGGAGCTGTCAACACATTTTCTAAAAATAAAGCTAGCTACCTAGCTAGCTGCTACTGCTTCCGATCTAGACAGGGCGTCTCATACGGACGCTGGAGCTCAATAGCTAACTAAGCAGTTAGAGGAAGCTCGTAAACACAGACACAGACACAGACACACACATCATTTGAACCTGATACATGATAAATCAAACTGTGACTATAAAAGGTTCTTGATTTGAAAAGATTTCCTAGAGATGTAATACTTTGTTTTTCAAGATGCTTCTGGGTTATAGTTATGATACTGTATAGTTTAAAATTAATCTAAAGTCTTGCTAGCATCACCTTGAGGCTGCAGTGTTGATTAAATTAATGAACAACATCCTGATGATTTAGCTGTTTGTGCTAGGTCATTGGGTCATTAAAATCTAAAAGGTTCATTCTCTGGAGAAAAGGAAATTATATATAACTGTCTGTCTTACCAATCAGCATGATGAGGCAAACCACAGGAAGTAGACTCTGTTACCCTGTCCTCATCTTCAGAACTTTGTTTTCTCATAATGAGACAATTTATGATAAAACACATTCTGACTTATGGAAGTGAGGGGAGTAAAATAAAAGTCAGGACATCAAACTGCGGTCAGACATCATCCTCGTCTTCAGGCTGATTAACAGGAAGTTAGAAATGGTTTGTTTATAGGCCCTCGCTCTGATTGTTTCCTTTGAGACTCCGCGATGTTGGATCAAACGTTGGCTCATTGCCTCTGAGACTAGGCGGGAAATTATGTCAGAAGACCAGTATGAGGTCCAGTTTGTCGACTATTTGATCAATTGCAGTGAAATTCTGTAGAGACATTAACTATCCCCAGTGGATGACCTTTGCTGACTTTGGTGATCTCCAAACTTTTCCTCTAGTGCCACCGTGAGGTTCAAGTTTTGTGGTTAAATGTTTCAACAAATATAGATTTAAACCCTTAACTTTTCATCCAACGCAGTCATCAGGTTAAACTTTCAATTTGTCCAATATAAAAAATGTATGTGAATCCTTTGGAATCACCTGGATTTCTGCATAAATTGGCCATAAAATGTGAACAATAGACAAACACTGCTTAAAGTAGTACCACACAAACAATTATATGTTTTTATTGAACACACTGTGTAAACATTCACAGTGCAGAAAAAGTACGTGAACCCTAATCAGGAATCAGCCAACTTGGAGTCCAATCAATGATGAATGATGATGAGATTGGAGGTGTTGGTTAGAGCTGCCTTATAAAAAACACACATCGATTTTAATTGTGCTATTCTCATGAAGCATTGGCTGATGTGAACCATGCCTCAAACAAAAGAGCTCTCAGAAGACCTAAGATTAAGAATTGTTGACTTGCATGAAGCTGGAAAGTGTTACAAAAGTATCTCTAAACGCCTTGATGTTCATCAGTCCACGGTAAGACAAACTGTCTATAAATGGAGAAAGTTCAGTACTGTTGCTATAATTGACGGAAAAATTTAATCCAAAGTTTATCAAGAAATTTTGCAGGAGAATGTAAGGCTGTCTGTCCGCTAATTGAAGCTCAATAGAAGATGGGTGATGCACCAGGACAACGACCCAAAGCACAGGACTAAATCGACAACAGAATGGCTTAAGCAGAAGAAAATACACCTTCTGGAGTGGCCCAGTCAGTCCTGACTTCAACCCGATTGAGATGCTTGGCATGACCTCAAGAGAGCAACTCACACCAGACGTCCCAAGAATATCGCTGAGCTGAAACAGTTCTGCAAAGAAATAATCCAAAATTCCTCCTGACCGTTGTTCAGGTCTGATCTGCAACTACAGGAAACGTTTGGTTGAGGTTATTGCTTCCTTTCAACCACTTATTAAATCCAAGGGTTAACATAATTTTTCCGCCCCGCACTGTCAATGTTTACATGGTGTGTTCAATGATAACATGAAAACATGTATTTGTTTGTGTGGGATTAGTTAAGCAGACTTAGGTTACATGAAGATCAGATCACATTTTATGACCAATTTATGCAGAAATCCAGATAATTCCAAAGATTCACATACTTTTTCCTTACACTGTCCAAAAACCTGTAAAACTATACTGACATTCTCATCAGCCTTAGCTGTACTTTTTGTTGCTAATTTAAAAGCATAGACTATAAAAAAAAGGGCTAGCACAGTATAACAGCCAACATCAGCATTTTAGTAGGATATTGTGAACATGCTAGCATTAGCATTTAGCTTGAAACTTATTATTAAAATTAAAATTATTATTAATTATTATTAAAAACATTCTTCTCATAGATAGGCTACCTACTTTAAACCCCTTTTTAAAATACAACAAATGAAAAAATTAAGGTGGTCTGGAAAACATCTAATTGAAGCTGAAACCTCTGTCAACTCACTTCAGTAGATTTGACATGAATTAAAAAGACACCGGTGTAACGGGGTTTACAGTGTAGTCCACCCATAGGAGTCCACCTCTGTGCTCGGTCAGCAGTGCGCGCTGCCGCGGCACAGAGCCCCGCCGCCGTGCACCGTGAACGCGCCTCTCCATGCGGTTTGATTAAAGAAGGAAAAGCAGAAAGAAATCAGCTGATGATAAAAAGGACATGAACCCGTTCCTGGAAAGGAGAGTAGAGTAGAGGACGATTTCGGTCTCTCATCTGAACCCCTTCCCGGTGTTCTGGGGGTCCGGTTCTCGGCTCAGCTGCTCCGCTCTTTGTCAGCCGGTTCACACACACAGAGACCCGGGCGGGTTTGTGTCTCTGAATGAAGCCGCTGTACCGGAGAGACACTCGTTGGTTTTAACACTATAATGAGCCGGTAGTGTTTTATTCTCTCGAGTTTTCTGTGGAATATGTGCTGTTAGGATTTATTTCCTGTTGGATTTTTATCACCTTTTGTTTGGAGGAAGAAGCGGCTGATGCTGCAGTTCATATAGTGAAGTCACACTGACGGAGGAATCACCAGATCAGGTCTTAATCGTTTTTATTAGCCTAAATCTTCTTCACAGGACCGTGGGAATGTGGAAACATCGCTGATGGAATTATTTCACCTTCGCAGGATGGATGTTTAAATTATTCGGAATCTTATTCGGTTATTTATCATAGTTGGCTCTGGGGAACGGCTTTGGGTTTCCTCAGTCTTTTGTGTGCAGTTGATCTGTCAGTCCCGGATTCTGTTGGACTGCTCCGGTCCCGTCCCGCTGTGTCCTGGGCTGAGCAGCACCATGCCGGAGTGCGTCTCGGTGCCCGAGTTCTTGCAGGAGGTTCTGGATGACTGGAGCTCCCCCACCACCTCCTCTTTCACCTCCAAGATGATCAGCTGCAGGAACACTGTCTACCTGCTGGAGGAGGTCAGTACTGACAGAGGGGTGGTTGTGGTCGGTACTAGTAGGCTCTTGGTAGCAGTACCAGTAGTAGTACCCTATCTATGCTAGTGGTGGACCGGAAATGTAGGCTACTATGGGAGGTTTCACCAGCCTAATGAATGAGATGAACCATTCTTCTCTCTTCTTCTCTTCAGCCAGGGCTGGAATGAACTACTTGGGGGCCCAGGGGCAAAAATGAGCTGCTGGACCCCCATTAAGCCCCCCCCCCCTCTCTGTGTATTAGTTTTCTAGATTAAAATTAGCACAGTTTCCAGCATTCTAACCTCTCTCTAAAAATTACATTTACATTCTTCTCATTATTTAACAGCAAATACACGATTAAATAATATTATATCTTGATCAGCTGAAATCAAAGTTTACACTCAAGACAACAAAAGCACGATGAAGGTTTTTATGGTTCTGTTTTGAAATAGTTTCCGTATAAACCTTTAACCACATATAGACTCTAGAGATCCGGCCTCTGTCAAATAACTTTGACAAGTCCAACTGTCAACACCCTAACCTCTGATCGAAGCACTTTGTGAGCTGAAAGAAACACTGCCTGGGAACATGATTAAATTTTTTTTTGAGATCCTAAGGTAGGCTATCTCTATAACACCCCTACATGTAGAGAAATACAATTTGTCACCCAGTCTTAGTAAATATACAGTAACAATATGAACATATTTCTTAAATACTACTAATACTATAAGCCACGCCATCTGCAATTTAAAATGAATAAATAACCCACCATTTTCATGAAGCACCTTGTAAAAATAAATCGTTTGTGACAACTCACCATTGATTACCTACTTTTTCTACGCTTAATAGCTAATTTTAACCTTGGGGGTGGTGACTTTGATTGTCTTGTTTTGTCCAACCAGAAGTCCAACAATGAGTCTATTATTAAAATATTATCCAACTATTTTCTGTCCATCTACAAATCAAACAGTTTGTGTAGCTGTGAAGTTGCTCCGCTGCTGTATGATGTCAGTTTCTGTGTGTGTGTGTTTTTGGTTAGGGGGCCCTTCAAACCCCCCAACACGCACACACACTGTCTGTTGGTCAGGGGAGTCATTGACCCGGAGACTTCAGATGTTCGACTGACCTGAAAAACAGAGACTCAAACTGCCCCTGCCCCCCTTTTTACCCCCAATGGAGTTGGCATATGTAACCACGGCAACAGATTAATCCACATTAGTATTCATTGTTTTTTGATGGTAATGAGGAGGAGCCACAGAGCTGATTATTAATAAGGATATGAGTTAATCTGCAACCTGATGCTGCATTCATGGGAAGCTAGAAAGTGGGAATTTACAACTTTGTTGAGAATGTTATGCATTAAACACCCTATTTATATTTCATGAACTGGACTGTGTGAATCCAGACTTCGTGGTCTGTGGTCATATGTTTCCTGATGAGGATTTGAGTGTGTCAGTCCGTGGCTTCCCAGCATGCACTGGGTCAGAGGATTCATGGACACAAGTCTCAATTTATGCTTCACCTCATTCTTGACATTTGTGATGATTCCAAGCTGAAAATGTTTCATGAAACTAAACCAAAGAGTTTTATTGAAACTTCCTCAAGTGGCCTGTCTAAAGATAAAAAAAGATACAAAATGGGGAAAATGATTTAATTTTACCTATTGCTCAAATAAACAGTTACAGTACACAAAGGAGACACTGGGGACAGGATTAGTTCAAGTTAATTCATAGAGATACACAAACCCCAACTCTACTGTCAACCATGTCAGCATGAGTGATTGGTTGTCGAATATTGTTCTTGAAGTTCTTGTAAAGCTATTTGTAAAACAAGGTCAATCAGTTTTTGGGGGTGAAATTATATAATTAATGTGTATTTCTCAGCATCACTGAGCACCTGTGGCTCTGTAAAAGATCTGTGAAATTGTAATCAATCTGTAACGTTCCTGTATCATGAATTTTAACTTAACTAAGCCAGGTATGTATTCTGTTACTATGAAAAGTACAATAATAATAATGACTGTTTAATCTATTTTTAATTCTATCTAATCTGGGAATTGTTAAGCTGTTTACCATTGTTTTTTTTTTTTTGCACCTCAAGAAATGATAAATCAGATCCTATGTGTAAAAATAAGCATTGTTGATACATGTAGCCCTTGATGTTTGGAAGTGGAGTACAGATTTAATCCTCTCCTCATGCCATGATAGAGTAAATGTTCTGTAAATTTATTGAGAAACTGTTAATGGATAAAATACCCAAGGAATGTTTTTTTTTTTTTTTAATCTAATGAATCAAATGCCTCATAAATCAAAATATTTCATCACATTGATGCCAACAAGAGGCCTTTTTTCACAGCAGACATTTTGACAGTGTCACTGTAAGAAAAGCACAGATGTAAATAACAAAATGAATGGAGGGTGAATTCCATTTAGCTGCTTTTGTTCCAGGGTCCTGTTATTGTTCATGCTGGCTTGCTGTCTCTCTGTCTCACTCACTGTCATGTTTTAGTAGGACAGCGTGGAGCCATTATTATTAATAACTCTTGTTCTTTTCGTACCATGAAAAGTCAAAATGTCAGCTGTGAAAAAGGTCTGATACACCCATTTATAAAAATTAAAGACATCTGAGTATAACCTGTGCTGCAAAATCTCTGAGGATAGACAAATTTATATCTTCTTTGATTATCGGACTAAAAGTCAGTGACATCTGACTTCAGCTGCTTCATGTGGAGATTTAGATGATGAGACTCACACAGGAATGTAGCTGTCTGTTGTCAGAGAACAAAGCTCGTCCTCTGTGTGTGTGTGGCACTAATTCACCTGCTGACTCAACACACACACACACACACACACACACACACACACACACACACACACACACACACACACACATTCAGCATATTCACATACTGATAATTAGAACATCTCAGATGTTTGAATGTTCTGTTAAATGTGTGTGTTCAGGTTCTGGACAGTGACCGGTTGGTGTTGCAGAAGATGAAGAAAGCAGCTAAAGCCAAATACACATCAGGACAAGGTACACACACACACACGCGTGCACACACACACACACACACACACATTACTTCCTAACACTACTAATAATTATTTCCTCCCGCACGTTCGGATAAGTCCCTACACCACTCAAACTTACAGCTCTCACCCCCATCCTCAGGAAACCTGGTCTCAACCCCGACATCATGTCCACCTTCCAACCTATCTCCAATCTTCCCTTCCTATCAAACATTCTGTGACGTGTTGTCGCTGCTCAAATCAAGACCCACCTTACCTTTAACAACCAGTTTGAACCATTACAACCTGGATTCCACAGACTCCCACCAGCCACAACACACCACTTGAACAGCCCTCCTGAAAGTCACGAATGACCTCCTCCTCTCTTATCATTCTGGCCCACTCACCATCCTCATCATGCTTGACACATTTAGATCACTCATTAATAGCTTCCTCTTTAGATTAGCCTTCACCTTCGAATAATATTAAAAGTCACCTGTTGTTATTTGCTAGTTTTATTGTTTCCCTTGTATTTATGCATTTTATGTATTGATTTTATTGCTTCACCTATTTTTTAACGTGCTTAATGTACTGATTTTATTGTAAAGTGACTTTGAGTATCCTGAGAAGCGCTATAGAAATAAAATGCATTATTATTTATATTATTACTACTTCTTTCTGTCAGACCACGTGTCTCACCTGGAGCAGTACATTCATTCGATGGAGAGGCTGTCTGTCAACTGTCACTCTAATGGAGAGACGGAGGTTGGCTCTGCCTTCTGCCGACTGGCGGACTTTTCTAAAGAGCTCCTCTCTCCCATGAAGAACCTGGTAAGACATCAGTGATAGCAGTATGATGTCACAGGATCAGAGGTCACAACTCCTGCACCTGATAAGCTTTAGAGCATCTCCTTTAAACCCAATGATTAGTGCTGATCTGGTCTTACTAAACTAATTAACAAAACATCAGTTAATTAACTAGATTAACTAGTCTATTCAAAACTCCCTCTAATTAAAAACCCATGGTTCCGGTTAACTGTTCCATTCCATACTCTATTGGAAAAATCTATTGAATTATAATTTGACTCCATAGAAAAATCCCTGACCTTCTTAAAAACCAGTTGGCTCCGGTCCTTTACACACTTAAATTGGAAAATTGCTTGATGAAAAACCAACTGGGTCTTACCCTGTCTATTCCAAACTCCACTGAGAAACACTCTAATTGAGAACCTATGATTTTCCATTGTGGAAACCTCTGATTAATAATCAACTGCATGAGGCACATCAACCTTTAAACATCAAACAACATGCTGTGTGTTGCCCCTTACTATAGGCTATCAGTGGAAGTTACTTCAGTTATGTTTTTCAAGCAGATGTACAAAAGTTTTAAAAATAAAAATTCTCATCATCTTTCTGTTGCTTATATTAAGCAGTACAGTAAAGTATTACTCATGATGCCTTTCAACAGTGAATTTTCTCCACCATAGATGACCTGTGTCTGTGTCTGTGTGTGTGTGTGTGTGTGTGTGTGTGTGTGTGTGTGTGTGTAGTTAAAGAGCATGCTCCACAACATCAACTTCTTCCTGGACTCTCTGGTTAAAGGAGACCTGAGGGAGGTGAAGGGGGTGAGGACTTTATCTTTACTTTCTGCTTTCATGTCACCTGGATGATGCATATAAACAGACCTCAGGTCAGACTGGATGGACTGTTAAACATGTCACAAAAGTTATTATTATTAATATTATCATATCTGCTCCTTGTGGCCTCGGGGTAACGCTGTCTGTCACCTGTTTGTAGTAAAGTTCATGATCAGAGGTTGGATCTGTGTGTTTACATTCTATCATGAAAAGAAGAATGTGTTAAAGTTCGATAATAATTTAAGTGGATCTATGTCTTTGTAGGATCTGAAGAAGCCTTTTGACAGAGCATGGAGGGACTATGAGAGCAGATTGTGAGTGATCACACTGAATTATCTTTTACAAGATACTATTATCTCTATTATTATTTTTTGTTTTTGGAGTATTCTGGTGTGTTTGTGCATGTGAATATCATTATTATGGTTTCAGAAAACTTGATAAGTTCTTGTCTATGTTTCGAGAAACATTGAATATGGAGTACTCTGAAAGATCCGGATACTTTCTCTACTAGAGTTGCATATTCAGAGTGGTCGCTGAGGACTTAAAAATCACTGCTAACCAAGCTACTTTGTCTCGATACTGCTCGCTTAGCCAAGGATTCTTCCACCACCATTTCATTAACTCTGGCTGAATGCTGTAATGGCACATCTTAAACCTGAACAGCTAATGCATACTACTCTTGGCTAAACCAGAATGTTTCGTAAGATCTGGAAACCTTTTCTACTTTATTGAAAAACCTTGACAAATCTCCATTACTAATAATTTATGCATGGTAATGCTGGAGGCTAGAGTTGATGTTGGTATATGTGGTAATTGAATCTGTGCGTGACAGTTTGTTTCCAGTTTGTTTCAATAAATAATCAATTAATAAAAAGCTCTTACTCTAACCATGTGCTCCAGATCCTATAACATTGATAACCTGGGGGCTGACTTGGACAGCTGCTCTTATCTACCATTACTGATGACCAAATGAAGAAGCTAAATCGAAGCAGAGCATTTCACTTGTTGTAACTGTCATTTTTATTACTAGAGGTTGAAAATGTTCTGGACACTATTGGTGTATGTTAATGCGCCAAGTACGCTACTACCAGTGGTCTGAAAGCGTCTACAAACAACTATAAATTTATCATTTAACCTCCAGAGCCTCCATCAGACTTCAGTAAAACCACTTCCCAATAATGGAAGCTAATACTTGATGTGACTATATTGTGGACTTAATATCCACTGCTGCCAAAGCCGTGATATGATTATGTACAAACAGTCCTGTGTGATGTCAGGAGGCTTAAATATTTCTCTAGAAATATCACTGGGCAGCATATGATGTCGGGTCAGTGACACTGATATTTAGCAGCCTCACTGTCAGTGGTAAAGATGTATTCAGAATATTTACTCAACTAAAAGTACCAATCCAACAATATACAAATAATCTATTATAAGTAAACGTCCTAATTAAATAAAAGTACAGAAATATTATCAGTAAAAACTACTTAAAGTATCAAACTACTTGTTTAGTCCCTGTTACCGATATATTATTATGGCATTATTAGATTGTTAAAACTGGTCCATCAGTGTGTAGGCAGCATTTTACAGTTATACCTACTTTTAACTGCATTAACATATTATATATTATCTAGTTTACTCCACTGGTTCCCAACACCCCTATGTTGGCTAGGCCCCTTCAAAGGGACACAAGATAAATCTGAGGGGTCATGAGATGATTGATGAGAAAGGAAAAAATAAAGTTCTGTTCATTTTCTGGACTTTGGAGGAAATTTTTGCTTCATTTCGTGAATATCAGGTACTTTTACCTCTTTGGGCCTCAACTGTTATTTAAATGAAACTATCTAAAAACTTTAAAAGGGAAAGGCCTCTATGGTGGAACTGCTAGCAACATGTTGTAACTTATAACCTTATTTTTCATGCAAAATCTGAAAAGTAAATATAGGTGTCAGATAAATGTGATGGAGTAAAAAGTATTAATTGGAAATGCTCAAGTAAAGTACACTTATCTCAAATTTGCTGTCTGTTAGTGGAGACAGGTTACAGATAAAACAAACACAGCTGATTAAACACACACATAGTCTGTATGTGTGGAGTACCTGTAATGTAATTAGTGGATTCAAATAGTGTGTGTGTGTGTGTGTGTGTGTGTGTAGCAAGCAGGTGGAGAAGGAGAAGAGGGAGTTAGCTCGTCAGTATGGGATGGTGAGGACCGAGGTGAGTGGAGGAGAAATTGCAGAGGAGCTCGAAAAGGAGAGACGCTCCTTCCAACTGAGCATGTGTGAGGTCAGTGACTTCACCTTTTTCTGTGATCCCCCCTCCCACTTTGACTCCCCCCTCTCCCTGATCCTTCATCTTTACCTCATCGATTTTCTCCTCCTCTTCTTCTTTTTTCTTCCTTCTTCTTCTTCTTACTTCATCTTCTTTTTCCTGGTTCTTCTTTCTCTTCTTAATGCTCATCCAGGGCCTCCTCACACTTCTTCACCTCCCTCTGCCGCTTCTCCTCAGCTACTCTGAAACATAATCATCACTAACAACTTGTGCACCAGTCGCTCGGTCCAATAAATAGACTCTTCTCTCTCCCAGTATCTGATCAAAGTCAACGAGATAAAGACGAAGAGAGGAGTCGACCTGCTGCAGAACCTCATCAAACACTACCACAGTCACAACAAGTAAGATCACACACACACACGAACAAGCCAATATGCAGTAAACAGACATGGTTGTATTTACTGTATCTGTGTGCATGTGTGTTTAGTTTCCTGCAGGAGTGTGTTTCCACCACTCAAAGGTTGAAGCAGTACATGGAGGAGCTGAATGGAGTCCTGACGACGGTATGACAACAAGGAACAGCAGTGCACTTTCATATTGTGGCTGTGATGAACAGCAGCATCTAGGCGTTATGTTTTGGTAGATTTTCTCCCCCTGCAGTCAAAGTACATGGATAACAATGTTAGCTTAATTTGATTATTGATAATTTAACACAATCATCAAAATTATCTGCAGCTGTTGTCAGAGCAACAAGTCCTGAAGGTTAGTCCTATAAAAGCTCACTCACAGGCATTTTTAGGGTGAAACCCCACACATTAAAATTATTTTCAGGTACAAATGACTCCATTTCTTAGAGATATGTTAATTTTAGATGAGAACATGTAGGAGAGATACACTAGAGTTAAATACCTACAGTATACATGATAAAATACTCAACAAAAAAAGATAGGTACCCTTAAAAATAAACCAACCTGACTGTCTGACTGTGGACAAATGGACCCAAAAAACATGGATGTAAGACATTTATGAATAAATAAGTATAGACTGTAATTATGTGTGTAAAATGATCTATTAATAAAAGTAAACTAAAGATAAATTATCTACCAAACACCGTGATGATGGATGGCCTTGCAATTAAATTTGCTTAATCCACAACATCAGTCTCTGTATGGTGATTTAATAACTATTAACATTTAGTTAAGTTTTTAACAACTAATTGTATAAGTGATGAAAGTGTGGAAGCAGCAAAATAACAGCAGTAACAAAGCAGGACACACATCAAATGAGAATTATGTCCATGTGTCTATCCCCCCAGAGTATAGAGAGGTTTCCAGTATTAGAAACTAACTAAGTATGTTTACTCAAGTACTGTACGTGAGTACACACTTTATGTTATTTCCGTTTTATGCTACTTTAAACTTCAACTTCAAAGGGAAATATTGTACTTTTAACTCCACTAAATGTATTTGATACCTTTAGTTACTTTTCAGATTCATTTTATTAATATGAAATATAATACATTTAACAAATATATTATGATTTATAAAGATACGACTTTATTGATCCCCACACATTTTTCCAAAATAACTTAACCTAACATTAAAAGAACAACCCTCTGACTGTGTGATAAATAACCAAATTAGCTGGATGAGAATTAACAGGATCATTTCAGCCTGATCACAGCGTGTTAGCCTGGATTTGTTGAGCTACATGTGAAGAAAACGGCTCAGGTGAGCTGTTGTGTGTCTGCAGGTGAAGCAGCGCCAGGAGGAGGAGAAAAGACAGCTTGTGTCTCTTAGAGATCAGCTGAGGCCGGTTGTCCACACAGACCAGGTGAGAGACCCAGCACTCACACTAATGAATATTATAATACTGTTCAACAGAAAATGAATGTGTGCGTGTGTGTGTGTGTGTGTGTGTAGGACTCTTTACCTAAGCAGGTGTACAGTATGCATCAGCTGCTGGGAGACAAACAGTACGGGACAGAAAGAACAGGATTCCTCTACAAGAAGAGTGACGGGTAAAAGACAAAAAATAAATAAAAACACATTAGAATACACACTGAAACACTGACCATCACTATTAGTAATTTTAGTAGTACATCTAAAACTGTGTCTGTCTGTGTTTCAGGTTGAGGAAAATGTGGCAGAAGAGGAAATGTTCAGTTCACAACTGTTACCTCACCATCGCTCACGCTACTGTAAGCTCACCTGCACTGTGTTCTTGTTTTCTTTACGTTGCTGCCTTCAAAATAAAAGCACGCAACCCGTCTGTCGGAGCTAGATCAAATGAATGACGTGTATTTGATATTGTTGGATAACTGTTATACAAGTAATATTCTGTTGAATGATTAAATAAACTGTTTCATAGTAGCCTATTTAAGTTTTGTGCAAGAGGAATTACAGGCCTGTCCCAAATATAGGCAGGGTCAGTTCAGTGATTTTAGCAAATAAAAGCCCGGACTATTAATCAAAGTTTTACGGTAATCTAGCAGTGCACTTCTAACCTGGTGAATGTTTGGTCGCTTGTTCAACAACCTAAGGTGCAGGACAAGACGTGTTGTTTCTTGTAAGTTAGATAAGAGGAGACTTTAGCAGGAAAGCTAATGTGGGTTGTTGTTCAGAGTCAGGTGCTTTTGGGTTAAAGATACCTAAAGCATGAACAGTTCAATGCAACATGTAATCTAGCAATATCTTGTCACACAGATATAAGCTTCACTGTTTACTCTTCACTCTCCTGACAGTTTCAGAGCCACACAGAGTTGCTGCTGATGCTAAATCAACATTGCCTGCCAAGGCAATCACAGAGAAATGCAATGTATTGGTCTCAGAGGTTGGTGCTAACAGTGATTGTGCATCAACAATGCGTCTACAAAACAAGTTTATTGCAGGGAGTAATGGAAAGAAGGAGCAGGCACAGTCAGCTATTGGATTAAATCAGATCTTACACCAGCTGCCTCTCTGTTTTATTTCTGACTGTAGCTTTCCAGCAAGTGTTTGTGTAGCATTAACAGGCACTGTCTCACTACGGGTGTTGTTCAGTCAAGTTTTCAGACTTAATTGATCTTTCCTGTGACTATCTTTATTCTCTTCTTTTGTTGGTAGATTTGAAAAATACTGTCAAAGTTTAATGGCTGATCCTCCAACATTACGTTAAACGTAATCAATCCTTTGTCCGTATTTGATAGCAGAATCTCTAATAATGTTACTGTATAACTTTTGAATTACTTATGACTTCTTACTAGTTTGTCAGCCAGCTGTAACGCAATCACAAATCAAGATTTCAGTCAGGACAACTTTTATCAAATAAATTGATATTTGCTCTAATTTATGTTTGGCGGTAACTAGGAGAGCACACCTCTCTGCCCATCCATGTGCATTCATGTAAAATGAATGAAAAAAAAATTAAAATGAAATGAGGCAGAGAGCAGCAGCAAAGACCCCCCCCTCCTCCCGAGCCACAGGGTACAGAACAGAGTAGGCATCAATAACAGAAATAATTTGAGCGAGAAAGAAGGAGCTGTGGTGGCGTCAGGTTACAAGCTGCTTGCAGATGAAGCAGCAAGGATCAGCAGGCTAAAACTGCTTAAACAAGGAATCTTTTATGGAATTTGCCAATGAATGCTAAGATAGGAGTCAGCTGAGATTTCATCTGATGTGACTGGCTTTGAGATGGGCTGCTGTCAGCTGATGTGCTGGGATTGTGAGCTGAGCTTGACTTCATTGCCTGCCTGAACTAACGCTATGTTCGGTTAGTTTGATTGATTGATACTGATCACCCCCCTTTTGTATCTCTCAGCCTAATAAACCTCCGACCAAACTCAACCTGCTCACCTGTCAGGTTAAACCCAGTGTGGAGGACAAGAAATGCTTTGACCTCATATCTCGTAAGATACGCACACACAAACACACACATAATAAAGGGAACATGAAACAGATAATAGTATAATAGTATATAATAGTATTTTGCATAATGTGAAAATAAGAAGAAATATGATAACAAATAAATATAGAATAGGCCTATATAATATTAGTTATATAAACAAAAAAATATTAGGGATATAAACAGTTCATAAAACATTTGTGCTGTATGTAAGGCATAATACCTGGTAAGTTTGTACGTTCCATGATTGTAATGGAACGTACAAATGGTGGTGCAGTGGATTTCAACCACCGTGTTACAATCATGGAACGTGCAAACTTTCAGGGTATTTTCCTACATAGACCATGGCCACTTACCAACAAAATGCCAGATTAAAAAAAGTTTTTTATTTACTCATAACTAATTCGGATCTCGCTTTTCAATTTTAAACAACCGATATGGTTCCTGAGCCTCAGAATTCCTTGTGCCATTTGCATTGCTTTGCAGCATCTAGCTAGACAGGAAGGGTTTCACCATAGATGTATCTATTTTATATCTGTGGGTTTCACAGGGTCATCTCTCCCTTGCAGCACATTCCTCTAGCTACCAGCCTCACTGTAGCTAACGATATTTTAAAAGTAATCTCTTTCCTCCTCCGACCGTCAGTTGATTTGGACGTCCAGATTCACGCAAATATCAAACACATTTCAGATTACATTTGCATGGTTCTGACTGAGCAGGTGTAGTGAAAGGCAAAAGCAGTCACCCTGTCAACCTGGATTGGAACACGGGTCTACAGGGTACAAACATGCAACTTCAACCGCAACGCCAAAGAGTCAGAGCCAGGATCAGTATGGCAGTCTAAGCACATACTCCACTGTAGTGAGGGTACTCCGTCACAGCAGCTGTTAACCTTTTTTTTTGATGGTTACCTAATTATACAGTGGTGGAATATAAGTACCCTTACTCAAGTACTAGACTCAAACACAAATTGAAGTATTTGTAATGCAATGTATGCAACTTGATACTTCTACTCCACTACATTTGTCTGACAACTTTAGTTACTTTTCAGATTACAATTGTTCATGTCCTTCCTGTCTAGTTTTTTTATTTTTAAGTATTAAGAGTCCCTTTGTAGCTTGAGAAAATTCTCCTACTTATTAAGCTAAATAAACTATTTAAACCTGCCTTGGATCAGTTGGAAAATGCATCGTCACAAAACTGAAAGCCAGGCTGTTTCTCTGAGTTCATGAAAAGTTGTTAGAGATACGTGGTTACAGGACGGAGACACTACAAACATATTATTTATTTATTAACCAGCATAAATCACATATATAGTTTCTTTAGAGTAAGTACTTTTACTTTTGATACATTACATACATGTTTGATAGATATACTTTTACTTAAGTAAAGTTTTAAATACAGGACTTTTACTTTTAGGAGGTTTTTCACAGTGTCTTTAATTACAGTTTAAAACTGGCGCTCATTTAGAAATGTAAACAAACACATATGTCACAGGTGTCCAGTTATAATTTCCGGTTACTAAAAGTTAATCCACATCTTCCAGCTAAATCAGAATCCAGAATTTTCAGTGACCATGGTATAAATGCACAAACATAATTATATGGGTCAGCATATTAATTGCATTATATATAACACCCTTTGTGTGTCCTCCAGATAATCGGACCTACCACTTCCTGGCTGAGGATGAAGCTGAGTGTGTGGCGTGAGTCAAAAATAAACTTTATCACGAGGAGCTGTTGAAAAAGTAATACTCATATCATTCAGAATTTGTTTATTAAATGTGTTTTGTGTCTATCTGTGTGTGTGTGCGTGTGTGTGTGTGTTCAGATGGATCTCGGTGCTCAGTAACAGTAAGCAGGAGGCTCTGAGCGCTGCTCTGGATGGCGGGAGGAGAGGGGGAGGAGGTGGGGAGAGCAGTGTGGAGGATCTGACCCGGGCCATCACTGATGACATCAGACGGATGCCAGGAAACAACAACTGCTGTGACTGCGGAGCACCAGGTAGTCTCTGTCTGTCAATCAATCAGTCAATCAAGGCATCTTGTCGGCTCTCTCATTCAACCTCATATCCACCCCACTTTAACTAAACATCGACGTTCCAGTAGAAATTTAATTTAACTACGTAATTGAGATGTAGATCTTTTTCAAGAGAGTCCTGAGAACAAAAACATTTACAGACCAACAAACAAGCGACAAATATAGCAATTAATAACAACAATTAAAAGAGTTATAACAAACGTCAGGTATAGAGTTGGAATAACAGATTATTTGATAATGAAAATACCATAAAACTTTAAATAATAGCCAGGGCTTTAATTTGCTTCATTCACTGAACTGAACCTGCATATATCTGGGACAGGCCTTTA
Organism: Micropterus salmoides; assembly: GCF_014851395.1. Classification (NCBI taxonomy): domain Eukaryota; kingdom Metazoa; phylum Chordata; class Actinopteri; order Centrarchiformes; family Centrarchidae; genus Micropterus; species Micropterus salmoides. The sequence goes on from NW_024043372.1 coordinate 10,360,653, forward strand.
ATTCCTTTCACATAAAACCTTTGCTCAGCAAATAGGCATCTATGAAACTGTTTATTTAAACCAGTATGAATATTGCTTATATAAAATTGAGGAATAACATATCAATCATGAATCATTTATTTGATCTAGCTCTGAGATATGAGGGACAGCATATCTAGGTCAACCTCATGCAGAGAGAGAGAGAGAGAGAGAGAGGAAGAGAGAGAGGAAGAGAGAGACTACGATAGAAAGGATGAAAACCAAAGACTACTGTAGTTATTTCAACTTTAACTTTAATTAAAAAAACGTTTTCATTCTTTTGATCGGTGGACCCTTAGGGACTAAAGGAAAATAAATAATTAAGAAATGGACACATATTCTGACTTTATGTTGCGTCAAAGCCGCTGACCCGGTGGGCTTTAAGAGGCTTTATACATCCAAAGAACTTCTATAAAAATGAGACCAGGCCTCTAATTGTGACCTGTGTTTAAATGTCAAAACATGTAGCCACACCAGGCCAGTAAAAGGGACCGGCATCTAATGGCCGTTCGCTAAGCCACGCCCCAGCTGGCCAATCACAGCACAGTATAGGTTTTGCTCTAACTGAGGTCCGACATTTTCATGGCTGCGCTCTATTGACTCTAATGTAAAAGGAGCCGTTTTCTAGCTTTTTTTTTTTTTTACAATTACAGTCGCTACCCAGAGAGGTTGAAAGGAGAAGTATGATTTATTCCCTTTCCAAAACCTAAAGCAAATCCAGAAAAATGTAGACTGTGGATTGTTTCTAATGTAATGTAAGTTAGCTAACGCTAGCTAACTTACTGTTCTGCTTTTTAATGATTGTAATAGTGACTACAGACATACCCAGTTTTACAGGAACAGTGTTGATCCTTAATATCGTTGTCCTCTTTCTTAATAGTGAGGTAATGCAGTGTTTCACTTTTACTCTGTGACTGGTAGGCTTTAGCTTCTGTCTTTAATTTTTTCACGGAAGTTTGACAGCCTGAATTCAGCCTTTTATTTTTTTTAACCTTTATTTTACCAGGAAAGAAATCCATTGAGATTTTTAATCTCTTTTACAAGGATGTCCTGGCCAAGATGTGAGCCTTCAAATACACAATGCAACTGCAAAACTTTCTAAGATCACTTTCAAGATCACCAAACATTACACAATATTTCTCGAGGGAGTGCAGTAATAGAAAGTGGCAGCGGCTTGATAAAAGTCTGATAGGACAGTTTTTCGGACTTAGCAACAGTAACTAAGGGGGCATGGCTTAGCAAAGGGTCAATTGGGACTAGGCTTTTAATTGAATTTTTACGGTAGTCATTAGTTGCATCGCTAATTAGATATTTGTTTCTATTGCTACTTTCGTTGGTGCTGTCAGTAAAACTCATGTATATGGCAAAGATAATAAACAATAAACTCTGACTCTTTCTCTGTCTCTGTAGATCCCGGATGGCTCTCGACCAATCTGGGTATCCTGACCTGTATCGAGTGTTCAGGGATCCACAGGGAGATGGGGGTCCACGTCTCCAGGATCCAGTCTCTGAGTCTGGACAGTCTGGGGACTTCAGACCTGCTGGTAGGTCTCACCTGTTAGCTAACAAGCTAATCCATCATCAGTCCGTCCTGTAGTCAACTAAGTTTAGTTGACAGCTGAGTTCAAACCTCACAACTCGTATTGTCAGATATAAACTGCAGATTAAATCAGTTTTAGCTTATACTCGCTCTTAGTGGTCCTGAAAAGCACCTTTCGAGTCATTGTGTAGATCTCACATTACTTTTTATGTCCACTGTCTTGCAGCTTTTGACTTTCTATCAAAGAACCAGATATGTTCTAACACAGTTGATCATCTTTTGTACCGTAAACTGGGAGAGTTTCATGTCTATCCAAACTGTGAAGTGCGTCAACTATGAGTCAACTTAAATTGTCTATAATGGAACTGAATAGACCCTCTGGTTCTAGTTCACTAATCCCAACTAACTACAGGATGGCGCTGGATTAGCTTGTTAGATAACGAGATACAACATGTAATTTAGACAGCTTTGTTGGAAGGGCGACTTCCCGTTGATGGAGATAGTTCAGGACTTTCTTCAGTCAGTTCTGACTGATTCTAGTTAGATATAAATTTTCACAGGCTCTAACTTTCTTTTTTAATTGAATTTCCCGCTCTATCTACTGTGCATGTAGGGAGATAATTCTGTCTTCTCTCTCTCTCCCAGTTGGCTAGAAATGTTGGTAACGCTGGATTTAATGAAATACTGGAGGCGAACCTGATGAGTCCGTCACTGAAGCCCTCCCAACACAGCCACATGTAAGACACACACACACACACACACACACACACACACACACACACACACACACACACACACACACACACACAATTTATTCTAGTAAAATATAGTTTTCATTTTAATTAATTTGATACTGTATTTGTGTGTGTGTGTGTGTTTTGTGTGTGTGTGTGCGCGCAGGGCGGAGCGTAAAGACTTCATCCTATCAAAGTATCAGGACGTTAATTTTGTGAGGCGGAGCCACAGCTCATCTGCAGCGCTGCGACTTGGCCTGCAGGAGGCGACCAAGAGCTGCGACATCTACAGTCTGATCCAGCTGTACGCTCAGAGAACGGAGCTCAGCCAGCCGCTGCACACACACATACAGGTAAACTCAGGTGCACAGACATACGGGTACACACACACACACACACACACACACACACACACACACACACACACACATACACAGGTAGACTCAGTACAGGTTCAGACACAGATTATGTATCTGTGTGTTCACATACACACACTTACAGGTACACAGGTAGACACACATACAAGTATATGCCCACCAGGAAACAAACAGGTAAACTCCCATATACACACACAGTCAGCAGTGTGTTTCCATGCCAACAGGAGAAAGGGGAGACGGCGCTCCACCTAGCTGTCCTATTGGCCGACAGAACTTCACTGCACATCCTTGACTTCCTAGCCCAGAATTGGTCAGTCTGCTCTTACGGCATTTATGAGTGATTTTATCATATTATGTGTGTGTTAATGTGTACACTTGTGTGTTTACCTGCATGTGTGTTTTTTTTCTTCAGCTCCAACGTGGACGTGCAGACGTCAGCAGGAAACACGGCGCTGCACTACAGCTGTCTGCACAACAAGAGCGACTGTGTGAGACTGCTGCTGAGAGCCCGGGCCAACACACACCTGAGTAATACATGCACACAACTACGCTACACACCAATTGTTTTTACCCGACACCTGTGAGGATCCTCGTTGACAGACTCCTCCCACACCTCCTAACTTTTATCTAAACCCAGTTCAGACCGTCAAATCAAGTTTTATCCCTTAAGCAGCCAAAATATCATCACTTTCTAAAAATTACCATTACTTTCCAAAATATATATGATATTTGTGGAAAGTGAGGACATTTTCAGAGGGAGGGGATGATTTTAGAAAGTCGGGAAGTTTTTTAGAAAGTTGAGACATTCTGTCAAGTCAAGATATTCTTTGAAAGTGAGTGAAAGTGAAACAATTGGGGTAATTTTTCAAAGTGAGTTTTTTTGATGAAGATATTTCTAGAAAGTAAGGACATTTGTAGTGGGTACATATAAGTGAGGGCATGTTTTGGAATTGAGGAGATTATTTGAAAGTAGGGAAATTTATTTTTAAGTTACTTTCAGAAATATCTTCACTCTCAACTGGTCCTCACAAATGTAGAGGTACATGAGCTTATCCTGCTGATGATCATGACGGCAAAGAACCCGTTAGTAATATTAATATTGTAACTGTGTGTGAACAGAGAACGATTTAGGAGAGACCGCTCTGGACGTGAGTCGGAGGTTGAAGCACGGCCACTGTGAGGCGCTGGTGAGATCACAGTTACTCTTCTCTACATGTGACTGTTGATCTCAGCATTACACTAACTGTACCTGTGTGTGTTTGTGCAGCTGCAGCAGGCCCAATCCAACCAGTTCGAGCATCATGTCCATGTGGAGTACGAGTGGAGGCTTCGCCATGATGATCTTTACGATAGCGACGATGATTTTGACGACAAGGTAAATATGGCAACTGACAGCTGCTGAATTTTCTGTTTGATTGTTTGCTGTTGACAACACAGCTCTGCTTTAAAATTGGTGGCTTAATGCTCCAAGCTTTTTGATCTAATGCAGAAGTCTTAGATCATACAATAAAAGGACCAGTGTGTAAGTTTTAGGGGGATCTATTGGCAGTATATAATATTCTTGAGTATGTTTTCATTAGTGTATAATAACCTGAAAATAAAGCCTTTGTGTTTTTGTTTTTTATTCATTAACCAAAATGTAGTTGAGTCTAAGACCATTTATTGCAACAAGAATGCCTCATCAAGAATCATTTTAACTGCATGAATCTCTCCCTTCTCCTCTTCCGTTTCAGAACGGTCCAGTAAAGAAGGAGCGCTCCTCCTCTTCCTCCTCCTTCACCTCCTCCTTCTCCTTCTCCTCCCGTCCCTTTAGTTTCAATCAGTCTTCCTCCATCACCCCGCCATCCTCTGGAGCAGCTGGAGGAGGTCTGCTCAGTGTGGGGAGGAGGCTCGCCATGGCTATGGAGCTCCACAGCCGGCCCTCTGGCTCGGCCTCCAGCCCCCCTCCTCCGCCCCCATCTTCCCCTGCACCTCCGCTGCCTCCCAGGGTCAAAGGTGATCTCAGATTCTGATTGTTGTGTGTTTTATTATCATATCTTTAATGTTTCCAAGTGTTTCTCTGTCTTCATCTTCCTCTTGACTGGAAAAAAACACATCTTCCTTCCTCATTACATTTTGTTGTTTGTGCTGAGCCTGGCAAGAACCAGCAGCTGGATATATGCCAGCTGTTACACCAAAATAGCCCTCTTTTTCTTGTTAGGCTTTTAATGTGACACATCACATGACTTTCATCGACAGATGTTTAAAGACAGCGATAGCGATTAAAAAAACATGAAAATAGAAAGTAATTAAATTTAGTTTCTGTTTATTGTCTCAAACACACATCCAGCTCAAATGGATAAAAACAACATCTTGCATAAAATATTACATTGCAAACAAAGAACTTGGTCCACTCTAACACGCTTGATTCTTAAAATACAACGCAAGTTTCTAGCCATGCTAGCTCGGTGGCTCTAGGGATGGCAATGTCAGTCTGTCGGCCGGTTGACCATTGTGGTCCAAACTGAAATATCTCAACAAAACTACCTGCAAAACTGATGACATTACCATCAGTTTGCGTTTAATGCTCATTAGCAAATGTCTGTATTTAGCTAGTCTGGCTCACTGGCCGACTATTTTAGTCAAAATTCTTCTCTCCTTCTGCTGTCTTCCGACACTATTTTCAAAGCTGCGTCCAGGGCTTAGCACCACCCAAGATGATTGTGATTGGTTTAAAGTCACTACCATGGCAGTAGACTCTTAATCTTGTTTGTAATCATCCAGCCAGAAGAACTCTTCAGGAATAAAGGACATTTTACTTAAAAGTGTAGCCCTGGAAAAATCAGATAATGAGCAATAAAACGTGATTTTATCTTCATTCTCACTTAAATCCTATAACAAACAAATTCACACAGATGGTTGAGTGTTGAACAAGAGCAGATCAGAAAATGGGGAAGCTTCTCACTAAAATATCATCAAATTTACTTAAGAAAATCAGAAATAAAGACCAGATTCTGGGAACAAAAATCAATCTTCCATCTCTATTTTCTGTCTTCCTCCAGCTCCCAGTGTCCCTCCTCCTCCCCCTCCTGCTGCTGGGGAGGAAGGAGAGGAAGAGGGGGAGGTCTTCTTCCCCCTGATACGAAACAGAAAGTCTACCACTCCCCCTCCAATCGCAGTCCGACACAAGAGGAGCTGCTCCGAGTCCAGCAAGCATGGTAACATCTGAGAGGCACACTGCAATTAATCTGTCAGAGTGATAGTGTGTTATTAACTCTGTATGTGTGTGTGTAGATTACGGGTTGCCAACCAGTCCCAGGATCTATAGCGGCCCAGACTCCTCCTTTAAGAAGTGTGTGTGAGTATCTGAGACACAATCCCATTGAATTTAACAGAAATTCACATTTTATGACAAACATATCTAAGGGAACAGTGCTTCTGATTGGATCTGTTGTGGAATTACGTCACACCAGCCCCGTTGTCAGAAAGTCTGGATTTCCCATTTCCCAACTACCTAATATGAAAACAATCTTCCTTTGTGGCTTAAGTATAATCATTCAGGCACACTATTAAAAAAACAAATAGATCAATCAGAAACCATCAATACAACAACCTTGTGGTGATCACACGTGCATAAACATTAAAGGATCACTGTGATGCTTTTTACTCCCACACTCTGATCTGATCTCCTGAAGAAGATTAAATTATGTCGTAAGATGCTGTTTATGTTGTCTGAATTGTGTTTATTCAGTAATGGAAGAAGTAGTTTGTACTTACGTAACAGTAGCAATACCACACTATAAAAATAGTCACAATCTAGCCTACAATCATAATTTAGCAAAAGTAGAGTAGAGTAGTAGTAGTATAAACAGGAAATACTCAAAATTGTACTTAAGTACAGTTTTTGAGTAAATGTATTGTATCCACTGAATTTATTGTTGTAACAAGGTTCTTATGTTGCCTTCATGGCCAGAACTATGGCTGCTCAGCAACAAGAACAATAAGGCGCCAACTACAACATCACAAAGGCAGATCATACCTCAATAAGCAATATCAGTGGATCGTTCTTGCTTCCTTGTTAGACTGTTAGACTATCATCTACAGGCAAAAAGAAAACAGAAATTATTAACAAAACAAACATTCTTTTCCAGGCAGTTACACATATGCACTTGCTAAAAAGCATGATTGCACTTACTGTACCATGCTCGCTGGGTGGGTCGCACTTGCACCTCAGGGGGTGGGTCTGCAGTTGCATGATGGCGGAAGTAGCTCAACTCATCTGAAAAAAAAAGAAGATGAACTGTAACACCTGAACAAGTATTGTGATTGAAAGAGCGTGAAAAGTAGTTAATGAGCAAAGAAGTTGAACGGTTATGGAGAAATTGGTTAAATAGACAGCTAGAGGTAATGATTAATAGCTGAAATAGGTAGCTGAATTAAACTGTTGTTGTACGTGTCTTAAAGTAATGGATAAATGGTTGAAACATCTCTTTATGCCACTAGCAGTATGAAGGCAAACATGACCAAATCGACTTAACATTAACACACAAACCTTACATAAATATACACAAAATGTAGTATACTAATGTACACATTTGTATGGAGACGGGCAATATCTAAAATAGTTGCTTCAACCTGTTGAAAGGCAGTTTTCTTATTTAATTTATCTAAATAAGTTTGAAATAATAAAAGAATTTGCCACACTGTAAAACCTTCTAAACTTGACAGGAAACTCTGGTATCTTCATCATTACAAACTCGTGTTGTTTGTCCAAACTTTGTTCAAACTCTCAGATCCCAGAGTAATCAGAGTTTCCAAAGATTCAAAATATGTGTCAAAATATGGCTGGATTTTGGTGAAATGTGTCTAAAATGATGCAGCAGATGTAAATTATTTCCATTTTATGGGAAGGCTGAGCCATAAAAACTTTGTGTGTCTTAATATTTCACTACTTTGAAACATCATAGATCTCCGAACAACATGATACACAGAATGTTTTTCTGTGTGCTGAAGCTCGAAGAAGCTGTAACTGCTGAACAAGAGACGCTACTACTGACCTCTGGTGGACTGAAGCTGAATTACACCTCAGATGTAAACCTGTCTCCTTTGTGTCTCCTTTGTCTGTGTCTCTCCAGTCCATCTTCTCCTCTAGGCTCACTGGCTGAACGACCAGACAGAGGTACCTCCTGTCCAGAAACATCATCTAGCTTCACCCTCTCAGATTTACATGTTTTATTTGTCTGGAGTCTGATGGATCTATCATGTGTAACTGTACTTTATAGATAGGTAGATCATTGTTAGGGCCCAGGGAGCTGTGGAAGAGGATTTTCAGGGAGCTGATAAAGTTAAATTGTTAATTTTAGTGTTTAATCCAGTAGTTTAAAGAGATTAGTTTACATTTCCACCTGTGACAGCACTGTATGAAGTAATTTTTCAAACAAGATTGTCCAATATTTGATGGTTCATACTTCTGTGATGTGGGAATTAGATGATTTTCCTGATCTTACATTATAGTAAGCAGAATATCAGAAAAAAGCAATTTAAAGACGTCACCTTCAACTTTGACGTTACAAAGGAAAGTTGTCACAAATATATAAATAATCTAAATCTGCTAGTTTATTTATTATTAAAAAGACAACTAACCTCTCAAAATCCTTAAATTAAAATATAATAAATTAATGAAATGGGCGACCTGTGAATTTGATTGATCATCTGCCATTGAATCTATTACTTCTACCAGGCTGCATTTACCTCTTTTGATGTAATTCACATTTAAACCATTACTACACCACTTCAATTTTCCAACCTGATTTCTAATTCTGTGGTTTTTTTCTCTCCAGTTTATTGTTAATTTATAGTTTTAATGAGAAGGTGGAGTCGGCTTCAACCAGACCCTTGTTATTTGTGTCATAGCTGCACTTTTAAGTATCCTGTAGCCTAATATTGGTTTATTGTTAAAGTTAACTCAGTCAGTGTTACTTTTAAAATAGTGACCTACATTTAGGCTGAAGTGCTTGCTTAAGTTTTAATATTTTCATAATTAATGTTAGAACTGATCATATTTCTGACACAGCTTCTCCAACTGTCTGATTTAGCTGATATTATAAATTGTTGGCTAATTGTATTTTAAGCATGATTTAAAAGTATATACTTTACATATCTTGGCTGTCTTCCGATCAAATGATGAGCAAGCAATATCTTTAGCTGCCTTTGAGACACGAACATGAACTACACATTCCTTAAAAAAACTTCATATTGAAATATTTACATTAATTTTTCTCTCTCTGAGGTTTTCGGAGGGCAGACAGTGATAGTAGCTCCTCCCACTTCCTGCAGCTGGACAGTAAAGCCCCGCCCAACGGGTCTCCCACCAATCAGCGCTCTCAGAGCTTTGAGAATGACAGAAGAGGCCCCGCCCCCCAGCCACTTCCTCGCAGATCATTGGTGAGATCTTCAAAAACCTTTAACTCCTTAGCAACCATCTAGAACAGGAGTCGACAACCGTTACTATCTGAAGAGCTAGTTTATGCCAGAATGAAAAACTAAAGCCGGGGAAAAAATGTATTTCAGCTCTTTAAATGCAGGAACCACATCCTGTTATTTAAAATTAGTTATCAATATTAATAGGTCTAACTGACCATTCATTCATATGTTTTACCACAAGGTGGCTGCAGTAGGCCTATAGGCTATTTATGATTATTTGACTACTTTATGTAACTTTGCATTTCCAGTACAGTGTTTTGGTGCATTTATTAAATTATACAAATACCGCAGAACGAACATTCTGGTAAGCCAGCCAGTAGTATTTGTGATGAAAGCATCCAAATTTACTAACACACTATTTAATTCTGTTTTCTTCTGAGATTTTTCTTTTTTGGAATTTGAATGCATAGCTTCATATATTTATTCGATTTATAGGCTGCACATTTTTACAGTTGAATACTTCTATGATGAGTTTAGGCATACAATAATAATAGAAAAATGAAAAAAGTTATTCTATTGAAATAATTTGTCAAAGTCGGGGAGCCACTAGAGAGGGGCTAAAGAGCCGTATGTGGCTCAGGAGCTGCAGGTTGCACATCCCTAGACTCACCCTAGAAACCACATTACAACACTCCAGCATTACCAACTGCCCTAGGAACACACATTCAGACATTTAGTTACAATTGCTTTGACAGAGAGCATATTTTTTTTCAGAGACATCATCTTTTTCTAAATATTAGTAATATTTATTACAATTAATATCAATATTGTTATGTCCATCAGCCTCGTGGTGCAAAGAGCCGTCGGGTTGAGGCGCTGTATGACTGCCAAGCCGACCACCACGATGAGCTGAGCTTCTGCGAAGGGCAGGTGCTGGTTGTCCTGGGACAGGAGGACAGTGATTGGTGGGTAAGTATCATCATCCTGCACTCTGATTGGTGCTCTGAAAAAACTATTGCAAAGTGGCCTCCGCTGTCCTCTGAGTAATTGAGCGTAGGCTAGGGGCAATTGAGGTTTAAGAGTCAGTCAGGTAAACATGAACAGTGTTTGTTTCGTTAAATAAAACTGTGACAAACCCTCATGACAAATATGACTTATGCTGAATAAAAATGTATCTTTGAAAACAAAAGCTATGATGAAATATATTAAAAATTTTGTCAAAGAGTAAAAAATAAACAATGTGAAAGACTATAAGCTATAAAGTCTAATTTAGCAACCTTAATAAATTTGCTAAATCACACACTGTAGCAACTTTTTAACTAAAAGTAATTTTCCACTGCCCAAAATTATCTGTTCTTCAGAGCCTTATTTGGCTGTTTCACCTGCTGTATTTCACTGAAGCTGTCTTTGCCAGTAAGGGGGGGCGTGTCCAGAAACCAGTCAGTATCTGGTGGTCCTGGGCTGGTGTGGTTGCACGTGATCTGTGGTTGTGAGGCCGGTTGGATTTAAAAAAAAATGTATTTATCGTTGAAGTTTACAGACACAGTGCACATTGATAAACATTTCTGTAAATGTGCCAGTTTAGCCAGCTTGGCTAATGTTCGACTGTAGTCCCTGGGCAGGTGTTATTGCAACTACATAAAATACACTAAAACAGGAACAACAGTACTTATAGACTACAATTTTAAAAACATAAATCATAAAACAAAGCACTCTTCAGGTGTTTCTGAATAATTCACAGACTGTGGTCATGGCCGTGATTTTAAATTCAATTTAAATTAATTATATGTTTCACAATCTCTAATAACAGTTGGCCGACTATTCCATGTGTGAGCTGCTCTCACTGAAAAAGCTGACTGTCCAAAGGCAGTCCTCCTCATACATTTTACATTTTTTTTTACGTTGTTGTTCAGTGTATCTAAAGATAAGCTAACATTGTCAAGGACTGTGGATGTTACTTTCAGTCAGATGTCTTTCATGTTGCGATCCGTGAGAATTAATGCAGGCTTAATGTTGCTGGCCAATCATCTATATCTTCCTCTATTTGTTCACTAGAGGAGGATTACTGTGTATTAATGTTATCAGATTATTTTAGCTGCTGATGTCAAGGTATACCCACAGTGAACACTGTCTATGGACTATTATCCAGTACAACCAGGTAAACAGTGCTTTTTCCACTAGCCTTTGGATAGACAAGAACCTGTAATCATGGAAACTGTACGTAACAAAGATGGCGACAGCTGTGGTCTCAGAGTGCTTAGAATATATAAAAATGAATAAAAATGTAAAAAGCAACACAAAAATGAGACAAAACTAAAAATCAAGTGACCAACATCTGATTAAAACTAATATATATTTCTGTCAAAGACTAAAATTTAATCAAAATCCAGATTTTCTAAATGTACAGTAAAAACCTGTTTTGTGTGTGTGTGTGTGTGTGTGTACGCGCAGCATGGTTACATAGAGGATGAACCAGACCAGAGAGGTTTGTTTCCATCCTCCTTTGTGCAGCTGCTGTTAGACTGACACCAACCTGGACTGAACCAGACCAGGACTGGTGCATACCTTGGACCAGTACAGATCCAGATCACATCAGTCAACTAGGATCTCAGGAGAATCAAATCAGAACCAAACCAGATCAGTACTGAGCAGCAGAAGCTGAACCACTGATCTGCGATGGACCAGGTCAGACATTCAGGTTTTTGTTCTACTCCACCTCCTGGACTGGACTGATCTGGTCCTGACCAGCTCCAGCATCCTGCAAGTTTACATGACCACGGCCTTCTGTTACCATGGAAAGGTTACAGGTGACCTTTTAGTGAAGAATCTAGACCAGATTTTTGTGGCTTGGGTCATGTGATAAGGTTGCCATGGAGACAGCCTTGCACACACTGATCAACTATGATTCACTGCTGATGCTGACAATACTTTTATTTATTTAAAATTAAAAATATTATTTTATTAAGCTTACAGATGCCTGCAGGTCACTTCAAAATCTGCTGGACTTTTATTTTGAAGTTCAACCTAACAACTTTTTTTCTGCTCTAATTTATTTTTATGTATTTGTAATGTTATTGATCCTGTGGCGACGCCACCACACAAGCGGCTTCTGTCCCATTTCAGGCTCAGTCTCCTTGCAGGGGCAGGGCTCACACGGTCCAACACATAACCAGAGCACAAAGGATTGTAGGATTCTGAAGACCAAAGGATAAATACCAGTTGTCTGCTCTAAATTCAGGTGACATCAGCCTGAAATGGGACACAGCTGATGCTTCCAGCTGCCTTTGATGTCACAAGATATCGCAACGCCTCAGTAAGTACGGCAATGTATTGCTGCCACTATTACAAAAGTAGTTTGCTCAATTTCTCAGTAAAACAAGAACATTTTCAAATTATTGCAAGATACCTTCCATGCAACAATGACATGTAACAAGAGACCATTTACTTAAGTAATGAACTGTGTGCTAATTTGAGGTACTTTTACTAGACTTGAGTATTTCCATCTTATGTAAATTTAAAATTTTTACTCCACTACACCTCAGAGGCAAATATTGTATTTTACAGCTTTAGTTACTCTTCAGATTACAACTTTTCATACTCTTACTGTGTAGTGAAAACCAGAGGTGGAAAGTAACGAATTACAGTTACTCGTGTTACTGTAATTGTGTAGTTTCTTGTGTACTTTTTTAAGTCGTTTTTATGATCTGTAATTTTGCTATTACTTACTTAAGTATTGTACTTCGCTACATTTTAAATCACAGCCGTTACTGAGTAAAAAACAAATCATGTTTGCGCATGGCTCAAAGACAGGACTAACTGTGACTCTTGCTGCGGAGAGTCCCCAGTTAACTAAGTTATGTATACTCTAAGTATTTTTTAAATGAGCTACTTTTTACTTTTACTTGAGTAGATTTTTATACCAGTAGCTTTATTTGTACTTAAGTAAAACTTCATCAGTGTAACAGTACTTACTTAAGTACAATATTTTAGTACTCTTTCCACCTCTGGTGAAAACCACATATCTCCAAATTTGGTGATTTTGAATGTGAATCTTTCTGATAAACTGAAGTATTAAGTGTCCCTTTATGAGGATATTATCCTCCTTCTTATGTTAAATAAACTATAAATAAATAAACCCCCTTGGATTAGGTGGAAATTTTGAAGTAAAGTTTTGAATTGTAGTGGAGTATTTTCAGTATGGTATTGCTACTTTAAGTAAATAATCTGAATACTTGTTCCACTACTGCTTATAACTTTGTCTTAGTATAACACATTTCCTATTATTGACAAAATAGTAGCATATATCATTAAAGCCGAAAATATTTGTTTTAACATACCAACTTCTTAATTTCGTGACGAAAAAGGTCTAATGATAGAACAAGATACAGTGATATGTGGTAATAACAAAAGTTTCTTGTGGTAGGAATAATTTGGTGTCTATTAACATCGAGAAAAAATATCATAACTTAACATAACATATTATACACGAAAGTGAGCGGAATCTTTTTGTTATTATGGTGGCAGCAATACGCCATGAGGAACGTTTCCCATCTGGGTTTGATTGTGTCAACCTTTTACCTCCAGAGGTTTTGATAGAAAAACAAAACTCAAATTTTGTTTCATCTTTTTTTATTTAATGAAAAAGGGACAGTGGTGGGTGTGTTGTTTTGAAATATCACAGTGCTTATGTGTGTTTGGTAACTATGAACGAATTAATTAACTGATGATCAGCATGTTTGTTTGATAAAAGAGAAAGAAATCAATTTCATGTAACAGAGTCACAGTTTAAACATGAATGAGTTGAGTTAAAGCTATGATAACTGTACACACATCTTGTTTGGTCAGTGGACGTGGCTCTGCACTAACTCTAAAGATCATACACAGCCGTTTATGATGGAATTACCAGCAGCTGATTGGTTGATTTAATCTGCCGGCATTCTTAAATAATCTTTACATTTCCTTACTGCAGGAAATCTAAAAAGCACAACTTTGGATTTATACTCACAAGAAAATTATTATTATTTTTCCAGTGTGAGCAAGTGAATGTTTTCACTATAACTCAGTCTGAAAATTCCAAAACCTTGCATCCAGATGTTGAGTCCAGCTCAGTACTCCAGAGGGCAGCTGCTCTGTCATTTAATGGCTGAATGTTCCTCGTAAATTGATAATTGCCAGCAGGAAGTTTTCTTGAAGCAGCCAACAATGTGTTAAAACAAGCAACAGACGTGTCTGATAAACCCACAGCTTCAGGTTACTCAGCAGTCAGGTTTAAACAGACCATGCGACTTGTTCCAGGCAAACAGGGTTAAACTCTAAACTGCAGCCGAGCTAATGACAGAGCAACAGCTGTCTGATGATGATTCAGCATTTATGATTATTTATAGGCCTCAGTCTGATTCAAGCTAAGTGCCTTTAGGATTATGTGACGGCGTCCCCTTCTGACAGCTGCATGACAGTTTTTTGTCAGGAGAGACTGACTTAAAAGTGTTCTCCTTTAGCCCCATTTGTGTGATCAATACAGTGGGAGTACAAAGACACAGAGTTGTTGGACAGAGTTCAGGGAGATGATGGTATGTAGCCAGGAGGAGTCTATGATGGTGGGCTTTTCACTCTGCCTTCTAGTGTGGCTATTGGAAAACCTTCTCTGCGCTTATCATTGTACCGGCAAGTTTGTTTGAAGCAGACTGAGGTCTTTACTGAGCGATTTCACACCGGCAGATGGGTCTGAATCTGGAAATTAGCAGT